>NC_064630.1:202389065-202692095 GCF_023864275.1 Schistocerca cancellata
TCTGCATTACAGCCAAAGCTGATAAAAATACAAAAGCAAATTGTCGTACCTGTCCAAAGCGTGAATCTGTGTTCCGTCATTATTAAGTACCTCAAATTTTTTCACGGATAAAAATTGCTTATAATCAACGTTATCGTCTCTGAATGTGGAAACAGGTTTAGGATTGCATGAGAATCTGTTTGTCTGTGTCACTTCGGATTCTAAGTCGCGTGGTCTCTGTAAATTACTTAAATTATACTGGCTGTGTGACTGTGAGAAATGTTCGGAATGTTCCGTATGCTGTGACGTGTTATTGACTGAAACATTTTTCATCTGTGTCACCTCTTGCTGTAAAGTCGACAGTTTTCTACGTAATGTATTATTGGACGAATCTATCTCACTGATCGTCTGCTGTAGATTTTGAAATTCAGGAGTTTGATTAAACGAAATCGGTGAAGCATCGTCTGATTTGCTGTCATTATTGCTTTCAATAACGTCAGTACTACTGGCCAATTCATCATATTTTTCAGTCAGTATTTTTAGCTGATCACCGTTTTTAGTGTCACAAGCATTAATTTGTTTTTGTATTTTACGTGTGGTTTCGTTCAATTTTTAACGTCTGCTTTGATGGCATCGGGATCCTGTATTAGTCCTAATTGTTCAAGTCTGTTGGTCACTGTCTGAAAGTCTACTGTGTGTGTATCTGTTTTTGATTTAAGATCGGAAATTTCATCACGCAATTCGGTGTTCAACTGTTTGATAGTATTAATTTCGTCTGATACTGTAGCAATATTGTTGTCTACGTATGTTTTTGCTTTCGTAAACAATTTGCGTTTATCTTCCTGTCTCTGTGCGGTAATTGTTTCCATGACTTGTCGTTTTACTTTTTGTTCCTGTATGAATTTACGGTAACGCGTTTCACTGTTTTGTAGGTAGTGATTAAAACGTTCGTCAATTTGACCGTTCTGTTGGTCGAATTTCGCGTCTACTTTTGCATCCAGTGTGTGCGAAAGTTCTGCTGACATTAATTTAAACTCCTCGCGTAACTGTGTTGTGTTTTCAGAGCATTGTTTAGCGACTGCACTAATTTCGTGTCTAAGTGATTCTGTTGTGGCTGCTTGTATACTACTTAATGCTTGAGCAACAGATCTAATTTCTTCACTACTTTTCCTAGCACAAGCCTTAATTTCTTCACGTAATTGTTCTTTTGTATCATGACATTGCGCGGCAACGGCTGTAATCTGTTCACTAAGCTGTCTGGAATTGTTGTCTAGTTTTTCATTAAGGTTGTCATGTTTTTCATTAAGTTATTTGAAATTTTCACTAAGTTGTTTGTGATTGCTGTCTTGCTTATCATTCGACTGTTTAAGACTTTCACTAAGTTGTTTGAAATTTTCACTCTGTTGCTTGGAATTTTCATCTTGTTTTTTATTATGTTCATTAATTTGTAGCAACAATGCCATAATTTGATCCAAGCTAAAATTAGCAATTCTATTCTCTGTGCTGTGTGATGATGTATTTGCATGTGTCACGTTATCTGTAACCATTTGGTCATTCTGTAATTCTTGAAAAGGTTTGCTCATCGGATGTGCACTATTGGTCGCTAAATCGGAATCAAATAAATTTGACGTACTTTGAGTACATTGTTCATTTTCGTTAGAAATAATTATCTGTTCATTACGTAAATTTTGCAAACCGGGTGTATCAAGCTGGGCAGCGTTCATTGTAACAGAACGTGCCGCGTCATCCATTGTCGTTAAATTAACAGACGACACAATTGAATTTATTTGCTCATCATTAGGATCAAAATCATTACTAGTGATCAATACGCACTGATTGTCTACAATTAGGGGATTATCATCATTACACTGAGTGTCGCAAATACTATCGGTCAAATTATTCGAGTCGGCCATCTCACTCACTACACATCGCGATGTACTGTTAACAGTCTTTCGCGGCATTTTTCATAAAAATCAAAATTAAGCACAAATGAAACAAGGACAATGCAAAAATGCAGCAAACACAATCACAACAAAGAGCAAAAAATTGCCGATGATCTGTGAAAGAAAAAGTGACAAATTAGTAAATGCGCTGCGCCAGATGCAAACTACATTTAACTAAACAAGAGCAGATATATGACTACTTCTCAGAAGATTCACAAAGAAATACGATCCTGGCCGGATGTCGCCAACTGTAACCTCCCCATAGAATTATTTATTTTAAATTTGAAACCAGCAACCAAAAGTAACCTCCGCACAAAATTAATATAATTAAATGAATTTTTTAATATTGTAACCTCTGAACAAAATTAATTTTAATGTAACCTCTGAACAAAATTGGCTCTATGCTGAAATGCATTCACATTTAATGTAACCACAAAATTCAATTCCTAAATCCGGAATTAATAAAAAAAATTCAGTAACCTGGTAAATTATATGACGACAGCAGCGCTGCGCCTCGGCCCTGTATTCTGAATAAAAAAAGGAAAAATTCTTACCTCAATAAAAACTGCGAATATATATCTGCTCTTATATAGAGATTTTTTGGCACAGCTTCGTGCAATGCTGGCGTATATATATATTTTTTTTATTCTTGGAAGGAATGTTCATGCATTGGAAATATTCTTTAAATTGAAATGAATGCTTTTCTTTAAAAAATTACTTTATATTACAAAAATTATTATTGGGGCATTTTTTTTTTTAAAGAAATTAATCAGTTAATATACATTACTAGATATGCGCAAGGCTGCTTCTTTACCTTCTACGATAATACTCATCCTCCAGAGTCCCGACCAGAGCAGACTGCCGACACGTGCAGACACGCGCTGACTACTGCAGACTACAGCTTACTAGCATGGACTCAAGACTACTGCCGACTCATGCCGACTAGCGACAAGCAACAACTAACTGCATACTACTCTCTGGTCAGAGACTCTGCCATGCCTCGCCCATCGCCTGCAATGCATACGTCTTACAAGCTTTTTATAGCTGCTGGAAAGTTATTGAAAATGTGTGTTCCTGAATAATGCACACCTTTTTGTACAAGACCAAGTGACTTTAAATTCTTGTGAAGATTATTCTTATTTCTAGTACTGATTCCATGAATTGAGCTGTTGGTTTGAAAAAGTGATATATTTTAATGACAAATTTCATTAAGGAATAAATAGATTGGGAATCAGTAGTTAGTATCCCTAATTCCCTAAACAGGCTTCTGCAGGATCTTCTTGAGTTCACACCACATATAACTCTTACTGCACGTTTTTGTGCCCGGAAAACTTTAGCTTGGCTTGATGAATTACCCCAAAAAATAATCCCAAATGACATTATGGAATGAAAGTAAGCATAGTATGCCAGCTTTTTCATTTTTATATCCCCTATGTCTGACAAAATTCGCATTGCAAACAGAGATTTGTTAAGACGCTTCAGCAGTTCTATGGTGTGCTCCTCCCAGTTGAATTTATTATCAAGCTGTAATCTCAAGAATTTAACACTGTCCACTTCTTCTATCTTCTTGTCATCTTATGTTAGACATATACTCGTGGGACACCCCTTACAAGTTCTGAACTGCATGTAGTGTGTTTTTTCAAAGTTTAGTGACAAAGGATTGGCTAGGAACCAGTGATTAATATCCACAAATATTTTATTAGCTGATCTTTCTAAGACTACGCTTGATTTGCTATTTATTGCGATGTTTGTATCATCGGCAAACAAAACGAACTTGACATCTGGTAATGTTGTGTAGTCAGACAACAATTCCACGGCGTTGATTGGCTGAAACACAAGGCAGCGGCGACCTGGAGAGGCAGTCACGGGTAGGTCACCATGAGTGTACACATGTCGGCAGAGTTCCCGCTCATTACATTAATGCTGTAAGCTCTAATTGAAGACAGAATGATCATCAGCGGCGTTCTTAGCCAACATATTGAAGGTAGTTTCCACTGATTACAATTTAGTTTATTGCTCACACTGCATAATCGCGGTCCATGAATGTGATATCGCTTACGTGCATCATACCGGCACATTCAGGATAAACTGTTGCACATTGAATTTAAGCTGATGGAAAAAAAATAACAGAACAAAGAAGAACTTGTGCGACATAAGCGAGAGTTGGTAGGTGTATTACTGCATCTGAAAGATTATGTTTGTTCAAGTTTCGCACCAGTCGCATAAGAGTCGCACTAGTAACGCTACTTTGAGGACGCAAATCAGTTTTGCTTTAAATACGTGCTACAATGGTCGTGATGGTTAGTTAGCTTTGAGATTGGACGTGGTGAGCTGATGTTAGTCAAGAATGCCTTTAAGACGACAAAGACGCCTAGGTCAGCACCTCACTAAGGTTGACCGAGGTTGTAATAGTAGGGGTACGAGAAGCTGGGTGTTTCTTCTACCACACAGTAGAAAGACTTAGGAGGCATACAGTCAATGTACATGACTTCTGGCGGTGATGCTCTCGAGAATGTACGGTAGCAAGAAGGCCGGGCTCCAGACGGCCATGTTGCACTACCGAGGGAAGATATTGTATTCCGCGTATGGCTCTGGCACATCTTACTGCATCTCCAACAGCAATTAGAGTAGCAATTGTCACCATAGTGACACAACGAACCGTTTAAAATTGATTACTCTGCGAGGTGCCAAGTTGGAGAAGTGTGTGTATAACTTGGACTCAATTAAATTTGCATGAAAGGTGAGCATACACTCAATCCGTTCTCCTTTTTATTACCACCTTCTAACTTACATACACTGGAGATACGAAAGCTAAGAGAATCAATAAAATAACCCTATAGATGAGTAGTGCCAGCTGCCTTGTCGCACTGGTAACATCGGTTCCCGGCAGATCGCAGAAGTTAACCGCTGTCGGGCTGGACTAGCACTTGGATGGATGACCATCTGATCTGCCGAGCGCTGTTGGCAAGGAGAGTGCACTCAGCCCTTTGCGGCCAACTGAACAGCTACTTTATTGAGAAGTAGCGGCTCTGGCCTAGTAAACTGACATACGACCGGGAGAGCGATGTGCTGACCACATGCCCCTCCATATCCGCCTCCACTGAAGGCTGTCGACTGAGTGAGGATGACACGGCGGCCGGTCGGTACCGTAGGGACTTCATGGCCTGTTCGGGCAGAGTTTTTAGTTTTTTACAGAAGGGTTGCATACACGCTCTAATTTCATAAAGTTACTAATCAATCTCTATGCTCAGTAGCTATAAAAATGAGCAGGAACGGCTACTTGATAACCAAATTAAGTATCACAAAAAGAATTTATTTTACCTAATACACGAGTAAATATGCGATCAACCGAACAGCTTTAATAGAACGAGGACACAAAATAGTGGTGTTGAGAATAAGTAGTCGGCAGGTTTTTTATACGAGCACCTACTCTGAAATACTGAATACTTTAATCTCATTGAACAGACATAATGATAAACTCGACTGTGCGACAGAATGCCGATCTGATATGAGAACTCCGTGAAAAATTCACATGCAAAATCGTGGATACTATAGCATCAGAATGAGGCCCCTATTACACCGATGCTGCGAATACCTTACCACCAAGATCTCAGGCAGCGTGTAGATAGCAAACAGCAGTTGGATGGTGCTGCCGACTACCTCTATACTGTTGGGCTCTCTGATGAAAGATAACGGTGGACAAAACACGACGAGATAAATTCCTGAAAGAATCTCAACTTCGGTCCAGATCTCCAAGACAGTTTTACTCCTAAGTCTGCGCAAGAGTATCTCCAGGAGGAGACATTATCAGTACGCGTATTCTCCCTGGCGGTCCAGAGGAGACTCTCTGCATTTCGTGCACTGTGCATCGGCAACGAAGTCCACAGCTCGTGGTCTCGCGGTAGTGTTCTCGCTTCCCGAGCACCGGGTCCCGGGTTCGACTCAAGGCGGGGCCAGAGATTTTCACCTGCCTCGAGATAACTGGGTATTTATGTTGTCCCCCATCATTTCACCATCATTTATGACGGTGGCGAGATTGAGCTGAGCAAAGGTTGGGAATTTGTACGAGCGCTGATAACCGTGCAGTTGAGGGTCCCACAAACCAAACATCATCATCATCATCGGCACCGAAAACTTGTGCCTCGCGACCCTACCACACTCAAATGTTTCCAATCGTAGGAGGCCGCGGGAAGATGCGCCAATAATATGTATTCAGCGCACTCTTATAATCTCACCAAGCTGGCTAGTAAAATTTTTATACCAATCTTAGTCGTAGTCGTTGCCGCCAATTTCCTGTAGAGCTCTGTGACGTTACGTCGTGTCTTCTTGAATTGTATAATCAGCTCTCTGCATTTCGTGGGACGCGCAAAAGCAGCCGTGAAAACTCTCGCCAAAAATGAATAAAATATCGCCCGGACTTTAGGTGCCGATGTGTTAGGCGTCTCGTGGCTTCAGACCTCCGATTCCGAGAAACACTAAAAACAATACTAACACCTGGCATCGGCCAAGAGAAACCGAGACGGCAAACGCCCATAAAATGTCTAACGCTGGCTCCAGAGTCGCACTCGCCGTCGCTACATGTCTAATACAATGGTCAGGAAGCTTAGCAGTTCGGCCTCCATCAGCACCCGACACAAGCTACTGTCCACTCACTCTCGTAGTTGCAGAATAGCCCTCACGTTTTTCTGCCACGCTGATCGTGCGCGGTACTCATCCAGCCGCAACTCATCCACACAAGAAGTATTGAACAGCAGGCAATGTCCTAACACAAGTTGAAATATCACAAATAAAAATCAGAGGTATCAATTAAAAAATTTAAGGAAATTTAGAGGGGTCAGGCCAGAATAGGCTTGTAACTTCTCAAAGGACAGCTCCGAGCCAGAAGCCCTGTACCGTGCATTCCACTGACCCCAAACCATAACCATTTGCGACTTCAGTTGTATCAAGCGAGAGTTCATTGGAGGGCAGGGTAGAGGTCTGTTGCGTTTTCTGATGAAAGCTGCTTCTGCCCCCTCGATGCAGTTCAAAATGGTTCAAATGGCTCTGAGCACTATGGGACTTAACGTACGAGGTCATCAGTCTCCTAGAACTTAGAACTACTTAAACCTAACTAACCTAAGGACATCACACACATCCATGCCCGGGGCAGGATTCGAACTTGCGACCGTAGCGGTCGCGCGGTTCCAGACTGCGACGTCTAGAACTGCTCGGCCACCCCGGCCGGCCTCGGTGCAGTGATGGCCATGTTTCGATTAGAAGGAGAGCAGTTGAGGACATGCACCCAAGCTGTCTGCATGCTAGACGCATTGGACCTACACCTGGAGTTATGGTCTGAGGTGATAATTCGTATGACAGCAGGAGTACCCTCATAGTTATCCCAAGCACCTGACTGCAAATCTGTTCGTCATTCTGGTGATTTGACTTGTCGTGCCACCGCTCATGAACAGCATTCTGGGGGATGTTTTCCAACAGGATAACGCTCACCCATTTACCGCTTCTGTAACCCAACATGCTCTACAGAGTGTTGGCATGTTGTCTTAACATGCTCGATCACCAGATCTGCCTCCAGTGTAGCACATGTGTTACATTATCTGGTGCTAACTCCAGCGCCATTCACAATCAGCATTAACCATCCTTTTATTGACCGACCACGTGCAACAGGCATGAAACTCATTCCCACAAACTGATATATAGCACCTGCACAGCACAATGCATCACGTTTGTATGCTTGCATTTCTACATTCTGACAGCTACACCGGTAATTAATATAACGGCAGTTCACATTTGCAGTTGCTTAGCTCGCACTTACGTTAACTGGTGTTCTCTCAATGCCAATCACTTAAACGAGATATCTATAGTTATTCTACATTAATTATTTTTGGTGTTGCGATTTTTTTCCGTCAGTGTAACTGTGTAATGAAGTGTATCTGTCGACACCACTAAGATACATAGAATTACGTGACATCCCTTTTTAAATCGTGTACACTCTACATCTACATCTACATTCACTTGGTTACTCTGCAATTCACACTTATGTGCCTGGCAGAGGATCTATCGAACCATTTTCATACTACTTCTCTACCATTCCACTCTCGAACTGCGCGTGGGGAAAAGGAACACCTAAATCTTTCCGTTCGAGTTCTGATTTCTCTTATTTTATTATGATGATCGTTTCAACCTACGTAGGTGAGTGTCAACAAAATATTTTCGCATTCGGAAGAGAAAGTTGGTGATTAAAGTTTCGTAAATAGATCTCGCTTCAAAGAAAACCACCTTTGTTTCAGTGACTGCCATCCCAACTCGCGTATCATATCAGTGACACTCTCACCACTATTGCGCGATAACACGAAACGAGCTGCCCTTCTTTGCACCTTTTCGATGTCCTCCGTCAATCCTACATGGTAAGGATCCCATGCCGTGCAGCAATATTCCAGCATAGGACGGACAAATGTAGTGTAGGCTGTCTCTTTTGTGGGTTTGTCGCATCTGTTAAGTGTTCTGCCAACAAAGCGCAGTCTTTGTTTCGCCCTCCCCACAGTATTATCTATGCGGTCTTCCCAATTTCAGTTGCTCGTAATTGTAATTCCTAGGTATTTAGTCGAATTGACAGCCCTTAGATTTGTGCGATTTATCGTATACCCAAAATTTATCGGATTTCTTTTAGTACCCATGTGGATGACCTCGCACTTTTCTTTGTTTAGTGCTGATTGCCACTTTTTGCACCATACAGAAATTCTCTGCAGATCATTTTGTAATTGGAATTGATCATCTAATGATTTTACTAGACGGTAAAGTCAGCGTCATTTGCAAAAAATCTAAGGGAGCTGCTCAGATTATCACCTAGATCCCTTATATAAATCAGGAATAACAGAGGGCCTATGACACTACCTTGTGGAACGCCAGATATCGCTTCTGTTCTACTCGATGATTTACCATCTATCAGTACGAACTGTGACCTCTCTGAGAGGAAATCACGGATCCAGTGACAAAACTGAGACGAAACTCCATATTCTTTCAATTTGATTAATAGTCGCTAGTGAGGAACGGTATCAAAAGCCTTCTGGAAATTTAGGAATATAGAATCGATCTGAGATCCCTTGTCGACAGCAGTCATTACTTCATGGGAATAAGAGCTAGCTGTGTTGCACAAGAACGATATTTTCTGAATCCGTGTTGGTTATGCATCAATAAGTCATTTTCTTCATGGTGATTCATCATGTTCGAGTACAGTATATGCTCCAAAATCCTACTGCAAATTGAGGTCAGTGATATGGGTCTGTAATTCAATGGGTTACTCCTATTTCCTTTCTCGAATATTGGTGTGACCTGTGCTACTTTCCAGTGTTTAGGAACAGACCTTTCGTCACGTGAGCGGTTGTATATGATTGCTAAGAAAGGCGCTAATGTGTCTGCATACTCTGAAAGGAACCTTATTGGTATACCAACTGGACTGGAAGACTTGCCTTTCTTAAGTGATTTGAGTTGTTTCGCAACACCTAAGATATCTACTTTTATGTCACTCATGCTAAAAGCTGTTCTGGTTTAGAATTCTGGAATATTCGTCTTCTTTCGTGAAGGAATTACGGAAAACTGTATATAATAACTCTGCTTTAGTGGCATCATCATCGGTAACATTTCCATCATTATCGCGCAGTGACTGTATTGACTATTTATTGCCACGGGTGTACTTTACATTCGACCAGAATCTCTTTGGGTTTTCTACCATATTTTGAGACAATATTTAATTGTGGAAACTATTAAAAGCATCTCGCTTTGACGTCCGCACTAAATTTGGAGCTTCTGTGGCTGGTTCAAATGGCTCTGGGCTCTGAGCACTATGGGACTTAACATCTTAGGTTATCAGTCCCCTGGAACTTAGAACTACTTAAACCTAACTAACCTAAGGACATTACACACATCCATGCCCGAGGCAGGATTCGAACCTGCGACCGTATCAGTCCCGCGGTTCCAGACTGCAGCGCCTAGAACCGCACGGCCACCACGGCCGGCGAGCTTCTGTGAAACTTAGCCAGTCTTGGAGATATTGCGTTGTTCTGAATTTGGCATGCTTTTTTCGTTGCTTCTGCAACAGTGTTCTGGCGTGTTTTGTGTACCATGGGGGATCAGTTCGGTCTCTTATTAACTTATGCGGTATCAATCTATCTATTGCTGTCGATACTGTAACTCTGAATTTGAGCCATATCTGGTCTACACTTACATAATTAGCTTGGAAGGAATAGAGACTCTCTCTTAGGAAGGCATCAAGCGAATTTTTACCTGCTGTTTTAAATAGATATATGTTGCGTTTACTTTTAGTAGTTTTGGTTGATATGGCTTTGAGCCTCGCTACAATGTTGTTCACTACTCCCTGTATCCGTCATGACGCTCTCTATTACATCATGACTATTTGTGCCTAAGAGGTCGACTGTGTTTTGGCACACATTTACATTTCGTGTGGGCTCATGAACTAATTGTTCAAAGTAATTCTCAGAGAAAGCATTTAGTACAATTTTGGAAGATGTTTTCTGTCTACCACCGGCTTTGAACATGTATTTTCGCCAACAAATCGAGGGTAGATTGAAGTCTCCACCAATTATAAGTGTAGGGGGGAGGGGTACTTATATGTAATGAGATTCAAGTTTTCTTTGAAGCGTTGAGCTATTATATGATCTGAATCGGGGGTCGGTAGAAGGAGCCAATTATTATTTTTTTGTACGGCTGTTGAGTATAACCTCTACCCATAGCAATTCGCAGGAACTATGTATTTCAACTTCACTACAAGATAAACTACTACCAACAGAGCCGGCCGGAGTGGCCTTGCGGTTCTAGGCGCTACAGTCTGGAACCGCGCGACCTCTACGGTCGCAGGTTCGAATCCTGCGTCGGGCATAGATGTGTGTGATGTCCTTAGGTTAGTTAGGTTTAAGTAGTTCTAAGTTCTAGGGGACTGATTACCTTAGCAGTTAAGCCCCATAGTGCTCCGAACCATTTGAACTACCAACAGACACAAACACACCACCACCTACTTTATTTAATCTATGCTTTCTGAACACGGTTTGCGCCTCTGTAAAAATTTCGGCAGAATTTATCTCCGGCTTTATCGAGATTTCTGCTCCTATAACGATTTCAGCTTCAGTGCTTCCTATCAGCGCTTGAAGCTCTAGTACTTTTCCAACGTAGCTGCCACAATTTACAACTACAATACCGACTGTTGCTTGGTCGATTCTCGTCGTTTCTTTGCCCTGTACCCTTTGAGATTGGAGCCCATTTGGTCTTTCCCAAAACTGTGTAACCTAAAAAACCGCCCAGTTCACGCCACACTGCCCCATCTACCCGTGTAGCCGCCTCCTGTGTGTAGTGGACACCTGACCTATTTAGCGGCACCCGAAACCCCACCACCCTATGGCGCAAGTCGAAGAATCTGCAGCCCACACGGTCGCAGAACCGTCTAGGCCTCTGATTCAGACCATCCACTCGGCTCCGCAATCGGTCCTGTCGACGATGCTGCAGATGGTGAGCTCTGCCTTCATCTCGCTAGCAAGACTGGCAGTCTTCACCAACTCAGATAGCAGCCGGAAACCAGAGAGAATCTTTTCCGATTCATAGCGACACACATCATTAGTGCAGACATGAGTCACCACCTGCAGTTGGCTCTTCACTAATTAAACAGGTAGCCGAGAATTCCTTTCACCATTCGCCATTTGCGCCTTTACCTCCGTACCCCCACATTCGACGAGTCTACGACCGTCGCTTCCACTGCATCGAAAGGTACATCATCTGAAAGAAGCTTGTTAGTGGATTTCAGATCAACAACCGCGAATGTGACGGGCCTGCATATCTCCACTGATGACCTCGATGTGAAAAGTTGCTCTAGCACTGGTACCGGTTTTGCAAACGCAAGGGGAGTGTTGTTAAGTGTGTCGGCGTGACATCAAGCGCCGGCTCGTCGGCCTGAAACGTATACAGCTGAGAAGGCTGTGAGACGACGTCAGCCAACAGTACGCTGACTAGGACCGCACCACGACAGGAGTGGCCCCTATGCGAAGACAATATAAGCGCCGCTCCGCGCTAGCTGCGGCCCCACAAGAAGTCGAGCTGTGACTTATGAATAGTACTATTTGCTTGCTTGGAAGTTGCATATGTCAAAGAACACTGATTATTTGCATGTCGCCATTTGTTTGCGACACCTCATCGTAAATCCGCTAAGTATTGTCAATTCAATTTGCTGTAATAAACTCCATTAATATGATTTGCTTGAATTGTTGTCTAGCTATCCGAGAAGACAGCTTCCTAGGCACCCAATATTAGACGAGTGGGCCGGACACGACAGTAAGGTTGCTCCTCGTGTTGTTTGGGATCCGAGAATTTTCAAGCGAGCAAAGTGGTTCAAATGGCTCTGAGCACTATGGGACTTAACTGCTGAGGTCATCATCCCCCTAGAACTTAGAACTACTTCAACCTAACTAACCTAAGGACATCACACACATCCATGCCCGAGGCAGGATTCGAACCTGCGACCGTAGCGGTCGCGCGGTTCCAGACTGAAGCGCCTAGAACCGCTCGGCCACTGCGGCAGGCTCAAGCGAGCATCGAATCGATGTGTTATGGTTGGCAATACTCGATGCAAACGGTCCCGCGCGACTTGTTCAGCTGTACAACATTGTACAGCCACGTGACGTACATTGCGTCAGGAAACAAACTTGCTTGCAGCAAAATGGGCATTGAGCTAACTATGCCAAGGACAGTCAGCACGGCCACCTTTCTCGTGGCTTCCCTAGACGCGGGTCCATGGTGAGGAACGCTGGCAGTGGTGCACACAACGACAAGATCAGACGCAGGGGCGCACCACGTCCTTTTTTATGCGATTACTAATTCCGCTTATAGCAGAACGATGGACGTATCCATCTGTGAATAGTCACAAGCGATTACTAACCATAATTATGTGCATGCAACATCATCCGCAGCATAGTAAAAAAACATTTATGAACAGATATCAAATACGTCCACAGCAATATGACCGTGTAATGCACAAGAGAAACTACGGATATTCGATGGAGGACATGGCGCACTTGTTACAAAAACTGGTGTTTGCGCGTTTCAAGGATCCTGGATAAAATTTACACGGTGTGCGATATAGTGACCTACTACTTTATGCACATCAAACTTCCGCGCGACACAGATTATAGTGACTTCAAACATAACTTGAGACAGGCTACAGAACTGAAAGACGTAAGATAACGAAATGTCAAAGAAAGCGTGAAATTAACGATGCACAACACACTGCGGAATCGGTCCGAAAAATCGCAGACGAGGTAAATATACTTATCTCATTGTTCAATAAGAAATTTCTTTTCACCTCCGACCAGTCGGCATTTGAAGAGGAAATTTATATGAAAGGAACCCTGGAAATTAGAGAATGGAGTATCAAGATCAACTAACATCAATTCCCTAACGCGTTCGTATACAATTATGCCGAATTTAATGTGGATGATAAATTGGCTCAAACTAATTTCTTGTGCTGCTAGAAGTTGGAGGTGCTCTGCTTCCTAAGGTTCTTTCTTGTATGTTGATCTTCCAGGGACAGTAGGAATATCTACGTCACAGCAAGCAAGGGTGTGAAAATGCGCGTAATAGAACAATAAATATGGTATGAGCGTTGGTTTTGGCCAATAGATGGTCAAAATAACTTGCTTTTGCTTGATTCCTGGTCTGTGTACAGAAATCCTCCTACTTTAGACCAAAGTATCCTTCATGAAAAGTGTGTGACATTACAGTTCGTGTCACTGGAACAAATGGACAAACTGAATCTCTGGATGTTTGTTTTCTCGCGCCTATGAAACATATTATCGCACTATCTGCAGCTTCGCCTTAAAGGATAGCCAATTTAACGGTAAGTTCGACGACAGACTGTTTCGCATTAGATTGCATGCCATACCATTCCATCAATTCTTTTCACCCCGTTACACCAACATGATTCTATAAGCATTACAATTTCATAATTTGTTAAACTTCGTACTGTTGCAGTTTTAATAGTCAGTTATGTGTAGTTACCCGGATGGGTCTCATAGAACTAACCAGCTTAATGAAACAGGGTGACTGTTCAGTCGGTATAGCATGCGAGAGGGAAAAAAATGTACGGAAGATGAACGCAGAAGGCCAGTCATATCCGGTCACACCTCCGACAGCGACTGGGTGTGACGTCATCTCGCCCTCCTCCGCGACGGCCCGTGGGAAGCGCCGGCAATCAGGACTGAGCCTCGGCCCCAGCAGTATTAGCCGGCCGTCTTCCGCGGCGCAGCTGTTGGCAGCTAATTCCGTTAAGCCCGGCCGCCTCCGCTTCCCTCTCTCCCGCCCCCTCCACCCCCGCCGCCCCGGCCGCCCCCGCCAGCGAAGCACCGCTTAAGGCGGGTCGGTCTGCTCGCCTGGTGACCCCAGCGCCAGCACCGCCGCTACTCTCCATTCCATATCCAGACTCTGTAAGGGACTGCCAGTCTACGTGTTAACAGCAATGAAGGGCGTCATAGTTCCGAACTGAATATGTGGTCTCACAAATGAGAAGGGAGATTAGGATTGCACTTCCTGTCGAGGACTTCGTCGTTAGAGAAGCAGCACAAGTTCGTATTGGGGAACACTGGGAAAGGAAAAAGGGTGAATCGTCGTGAAAGGAACAGTTCCGACATTCTGATAATTACGGCAAATCTAAATCAGGATTACTGAACCATCCTCCTCCCGAATGCGAATCCTATATTTTTTTGCCACTGCGCCATCTCGACGTAAGATTAAGGTTTTGCAATAATCGTTCAATACAGAGGATCATAATATTAATAAGTGAACACGAAAATTGAAGTACCGATGTTTGATATTAATTATACAAGGGGGCCGATGAAAATTACATGGTACAAAAGGTTCTTTGCCGTAGATGCGGAGAAAGAAGAAAATCATGTATGTGCGTAACCGTTAAGAGTGGTAAAAGAAGTAGATGCTATCACATGGATAACTCTGATGAAGACTTCTCTATCACGCATTAAAACCTCCAATAGGTGGACACCGAAAACTGATTTGCTACCGATCAGGTGCTATGGTAGAAATAACACACGAAAGTAACAACGTTCCGTGAAACTACATTCTACGGGCGCTCATGTTTACATGGTTCATTTGCAGTAACACACGCATACCGGGCAGTTAGCACGCGAAAACCGCTAGCTCGATAGTGTTGTCAGCAGTGGAAATCAAAATACCGTAGTATCGGAGTCTGTAAATAACGTTGTATACTGGCATCGTTATTTCGCCTACTTTTCTGCGCTAACGGGTTGGACTGAAAGACAAAGACACATTTTTTGCGTAGACAAAGTAATAGGAATAATGTGGACGCTGATAATGATAATTCTATTGTTGTTTTGAAAAGTACATTTAAATTTCCACTGAACGTAACTCCAAATAATTTTGAGAGTTATAACTGCGGTTTGAAGAATTTGCAGTGCAGATTTTTAATGCAAATTATTTCGCATCTAAAGTTACTTTACGTGACACAACAGCATTCACATTGTGTTGTCACACTTATTTTTCAGCTGTATCAAGGATTCACTTCAAATAATCTAACAACAAAAGAGAAATCAAAGAATTATTTCAAGAATACTCGTAACTACAATACAGTATTTGCCATGGGTCAGTTCTGCGGCTAGAATTTCTCACACAGTTTTACATGGAGTGTATCACGTTAACATTATCTGCAGCTACAGATATACTGTGCAAACCACCGTAAGGTGCATGGTACGTCCCACTGTACCAGTTATTAGGGTTCCTTCCTGTTCCATTCACGTATGGTGTGCGGGAACAATGATTGTTTGTGCTTGCGGTAATTCTTCTATCTTATCCTCACGATCCCCATGTAAGAGATACGTAGGGGGGGCTGTAGTGTATTCCAAGAGTAACCATTTAAAATCGGTTCTTGAAAAATTGTTAATCAACGTTATCGGAATAGTTTAATTCTACCTCCAAGAGTCTTCTAGTTCAGTTCCTTCAGTATCTCTGTGACACTCTCCCACGGATTAAACAAACCTGAGACCATTCGTGCTGCCCTTCTCTCTATAAGTTAGTATCCCCTGTTAGTCATATCTGGAACGGGTCCCACACATTTGAGCAATATTCTAGACCCGATCGAAAGAGTGCCTTACAAGCATCCCTTTGTAGACCGACTGCACTTCTTCAATATTATGCCAATAAACCGAAGTCTTCCACCTGCTTTACCTGCGACTGAACCTGTGTGATCATTCCATTTCATATCCCTACAAAGTGTTACACATAGTTAGTTGTGGGAGTTGGCCGATTCCAACAATGATTCACTGGCATTATAGTCTTAGGATACTACGCTGTTTCGTTTTGTCAATTGCAAAATTTTACATTTCTAAATATTTAAAGCATGTTGCCAATCTCCGCACCACTTTGGAATATTATCAAGATCTGACTAAATATGTATACAGCTTCTTTCAGATAGTACTCCCTTATAGATAACTGCATCATCTGCAGAAAGCCTGATTTTACTATTAATTTTGTCTCATAGGTCATTAATATACAACATGAACAGAAAGGGTCCCAACACACTTCCCTGGGGTACAGTCGAAGTTACTTCTACATCTGACGATGATTCTCCATCCAAGATAACATGTTGCGTCCTTCCAACCAAAAAGCCTTCAATCCAGTCACAAATTTCACTTGATACCCCGTATGATCGTACTTTTGACAATAAGCGTAGATATACTACCAAGTCAAATGCTTTTCGGAAACCAAGAAATACAGCATCTACTTGATTCAAAGCTTTCAGTACATGATACGTGATATTTTATCTATCACGGATCAGCTCTACTAGCTCAGCTGGTCGAAGTTCGACCACTGGAGGTACTAGTTACCATAAACGTATGAATCGATTTAATTAATGTAGTCTCCCCCCTTTTCCCCTCACTCCTACTTTCACTTGTTTTTCGAGAGCGTTGCGATCCCTTGCAGTCATTCAGAGAAATCAGTAAGAATTCTGGTAGAAGTGCTCAGTGTGCTCCTTCTTAGCGGTTCTGCAAAAATCGTGTCCTTAAATACGTGCATCGCTCAACCTACGAACCAGGTACCTCTGCTGGTGAAGGTGTCGTAAAAAGTAACCCCATAAAAAACAAAGGCATGGAGTTAAGTGGCGTGAACGTAGAGGTCGTGGTAGGAATTCCTGATTACTGTACCAAAACCGATCGATCCATCCGCCACGCCCTGTCATTTTGAAGAATTCCCGAACGTTCAGACGTAAGTGGAGTGTAGTGCCATATTGTTAACAGATGTGATCCATACTGCCATATTCTAGCAACGGTTTGGGTTTATTTTCAGCATGTCCACATGCAGTTGTACTGTAATTGTCAGTTCTATGAAGAGATGAGGTCCTGTACTTCAAACCGTGGTACAGTATGAAATAGATTAAATTTTAGTGAGTGGTGAACGTGCTGCATGATAGTTACAGAGATTATCTCTGCTTCAGATTGACACAATGTATTTGTTGACTGTATCATTCGCAAAAATATGCCATTTTATCCTGATTAAAGTCTGCTGCTAATAGAAACTCTTTCCATATATTTTGTAGAAAGGGCGGCAAGGTTTTAATTTTCTAATGATATTTGCGACTTTTGAAATGTTAGCGGGTTTTTCAGCTTTCTGGTTGCTTTGTTTATCGACTTTAGGGGCTACGCAGGTCCTAAGTAAAATCTCTAAGCGGGTCTAAGGCTTCCATTCTATCGTTTGTTGACCAGTATGGTATGACAGTTCAATATAGCAAAACGAAAGCCGAAGTTGTAAATTACACGTTCAAGAAATCGTTCACACAGGTGAATCGTACAAGCATACCTTCATTTGACCATCGGACCGACTGCCGTATGAACGACATAGATTTGAAAGCAAATAAATCACCAGGTCCGGATGGAATCCCAGCTAGGTTTTACAAAGAGTACTCTGCGGGGTTAGACCCTTACCTGGCCTGCATTTATCGTGAATCTCTCGCCCAGCACAAAGTTCCAAGCGGCTGGAGAAAAGCGCAGGTGGCTCCAGTATATAATAAGGATAAAAGAACGGACCCGCAAAATTAACTTCTGTTTGCAGCAGAAGCCTTGAACATATTTCAGTTCGAGTATAATAAACTTTCTTGAGAAGCTTACGTCCACGAATCAGCAAGGTTTTAGAAAGCCTCGCTTGTGCGAAACTCAGCTTGCCCTTCTCGCACATGGTATACTGCGAACTGGAATAAGTACACAGACATGTGAGTGGCTCGAAGACTTCTTAAGTAATAGAACGCAATACGTCGTCCTCGATGTCGGGTGTTCATCAGAGACAAAGGTATCGTCAGGAGTGCCACAGGGAAGTGTGATAGGACCGCTGTTTTTCTCTGCACACCCAACTGATTCGGTCACAAAACGAACGAAGGTGGTTTAAAATGCAATGCAACGCTTGTGACTGTGAAAATACAAAGATAATTGAAAGTGTATTTCATTACAAGAAAACTGCTAGTAAGAACGCGCCAGATGAACATTTCACGTAACGCGCATTCCAACACCAATATGATGATGTTTGGTTTGTGGGGCACTCAACTGCGCGGTCGTCAGCGCCCGTACAAAGTCCCTATTTTCACACAGTCCAATTTTTTTACACTCCAATCTAGCCACTGTCACGAATGATGGTGACGATGAAATGATGAGGACAACACAAACACCCAGTCCCCAGACAGAGAAAATCCCCAACCCGGCCGGAAATCGAACCCAGGACGCCGTGATCCAGCAACGCTAGCCACGAGACCACGAGCTGCGGACCAACACCAATATGTAGCGCAACCATTTTAGTTACAAATGATAATTAATTGAAACCCTCAGCTGCCGACAGGGGTGGTTGATATAGCTCGATGGGGACAGCTGAAAATGTGTGCCCTGACCGGGACTCGAACCCGGGATCTCCTGTTCACATGGCAGACGCTCTGTCCATCTGAGTCACCGAGGACACAGATGAATAGCGCGACTGCAGGGACTTATCCCTTGCACATTGCGAATGTAGATTGTGGGCAGTTGGGAATGTGGGTCTCAGTGGGAAGCGTGCAAGGGATAAGTCCCTGCAGTCGCGCTATTCATCTGTGTCCACGGTGGCTCAGATGGATATAGCGTCTGCCATGTAAGCAGGAGTTCCCGGCTTCGAGTCCCGGGCGGGGCACACATTTTCAGCTGTCCCCATCGAGGTATATCAACAACACCTGTCGAAAGCTGAGTGTTTCAATTAATTATCATTTATTCTAGAGAAGCTGCACGGTCATCAATGGTATCTGTTCTTTCGAGAACAGTTACTATCTTCATACATATTTTAGTTACACGTTTATAATTTTTAAATTATTGTTCATCCTAAGGCAGCTCACAGGAAACCATATTGATGAAAGCACGAAAAACCGTCTGATGACGAATAGTGAAAGTAACCTAAAACCAATTTGTGGCTGGTTGCTGTACACCTTCAACAAATAATTACATAACAGCCACGGTGTAAAACCATGTCTACATATGTTAAAATTGCGCTAAGTATAAAAAATAATGCTTATTTAAATCCTAATTCCATTGTCCGACACTGAGTTAACCTGCTGAAAAAAGTATTCGCGACATCATGGTGACTCCATATGTTAAACTTTCAACCTACCGCGGAACGGAAATGGGATTTGACTGCCACAAGCTGTGTGTTGCCTGATGATGGCGACTAAATAACTTCTCGGAACGTTGCCTCTATACGATGCTGATGACGCGGGAAAATATCATCAGTGCAATGCTAAATCATTTACATTTGTACACTGTAAATATGCCGAAGCTCACGACAGAGGGTATTTGCCATTGTAGGGCATCTTAGTGTGTCCTCTCATTCCATTCTAGATGGAGCACGAAATGAATGACTGCTTAAATGCTTCGCTGCGCACTGTACGTGGACGAATTTTGTCTCTGCCCTCACTTCGGCAGCTGTACGTGTAGTATATTCTTAGATTACTCGCTTACAAGAGGCTTTCAAAAAGTAATCCAACACATTTTTTCTCTGAAAGCAAGATTCCATCATACCGTATTACTCCTCCTCTTTTTGCTGCAAAATCTGCGTTCACTGTGACGCCTTTACACTAACTAACTGGGAGGGTCTGTATGCTTTCATGGCACTACTCTGCTGGTCGACGTCGGAGCCTGCGACGTTTTTCGACAAAAAGGTGTCAAGATCAGACTCGTAACCTGCAAGCAGCTCCGCACAGATGGTCCTTGGCTGATCTTTATGGTCTTCTGCTAGGCAGCGAGGAACCCAGAGTGCACACACCCATGGGTATCCCAATTTGTGGACGAGTGTGTCAGCAGTACCAACATATGTCCAGTTGAGCAGCTAGGTGTTTGATCATGATCGTCGATCATATCGATTGAAAGTGTCCACACGTTCCAACACTACAGGAGTCACAGCCGTGTGCTGCCGGCCGGCATGTGAGAGACCGATGAGGTTTGCGAAACCTTGTTGCGATGATGATGGCAGGCGCCTTGCCCAACGACTCACCGTGCTTTTGTTCTCCGACAGGTCGCCCTGGACATTCAGCAAGCACTTACGAATACCTGCTATGCTCTGGCTTTCCGGCAGCTCTCTGCTTAGAAGGCACGCCATTGTAGACTACATTTGCGGGCTACGTATAGCACCGCCAGAAACTTCATGAAACTGCAGCCTCTGAAGCGGGAATAAGTCATGCCCCTCCGCATTTTTTCACCCGAGAATGGCCGAGAAAAAAATGTGTTGCATTACTTGTTGAACACGTGAGGCAATACTGACCTTACGACTTATCTTAGAAGAAAGATTAAGGAAAGGCAAACCTACGTTTCTAGCATTTGTAGACTTAGAGAAAGCTTTTGACAATGTTGATTGGAATACTCTCTTTCAGATTATGAAGGTGGCAGGGGTAAAATACAGGGAGCAAAAGGCTATTTACAATTTGTACAGAAAGCAGATGGCAGTTATTAGAGTCGAGGGGTATGAAAGGGAAACAGGAAGGAGTGAGACAGGGTTGTAGCCTATCACCGATGTTCTTCAATCTGTATATTGAGCAAGCAATAAAGGAAACAAAAGAAAAATTCGGAGTAGGTATTAAAATCTATGGCGAAGAAATAAAAACTTTGAGGTTCGTCGATGACACTGTAATTCTGTCAGAGACAGCAAAGGACTTGGAAGAGCAATTGAATGGAATAGACAGTGTCTTGCAAGGTCGGGATAAGATGAACATCAACCAAAGCAAAACGAGGATAATGGAATGTAGTCGAATTAAGTCGGGTGATGCTGAGGGAATTAGATTAGGAAATGAGACACTTAAAGTAGTAAAGGAGTTTTGCTATTTGGGAAGCAAAATAACTGATGATGGTCGAATTAGAGAGGATATAAAATGTAGACTGGCAATGGCAAGGAAAGCGTTTCTGAAGAACAAAAATTTGTTAACATCGAGTATAGATTTCAGTGTCAGGAAGTCGTTTCTGAAAGTATTTGTATGGAGTGTAGCCATGTATGGAAGTGAAACGTGGACGATAAGTAGTTTAGACAAGAAGAGAATAGAAGCTTTCTAAATGTGGTGCTACAGAAGAATGCTGAAGATTAGATAGGTAGATCACATAACTAATGAGGAGGTATTGAATAGAATCGGGGAGAAGAGGAGTTTGTGGCACAACTTGACTAGAAGAAGGGATCGGTTGGTAGGACGTGTTCTGAGACATCGAGGGTCACCAATTTAGCATAGGAGGCCAGCGTGGAGGGTAAAAATCGTAGAGGGAGACCAAGAGATGAATACACTAAGCAGATTCAGAAGGATGTAGGTTGCAGTAGGTACTGGGAGATGAAGAAGCTTGCACAGAATAGAGTAACATGGAGAGCTGCAACAAACCAGTCTCAGGACTGAAGACGACAACAACAACAACTTGTTGAACGCCCCTCGCACTACATGTTCTATGAACTCTGTGAGGAGTCTTTCGTGAAGCATTTGACTTGTGTCTTCAAGGATCTGCCAGTTCAAGTTATCAGGATTTGTGTGACGCTCTCCCGTGACTCAAACAAACGTGCGACCATTCGTACTGCCCGTTTTTGTAAACGTTCAGTATCCCTTGTTCGTCATACTTAGTACACATCCCCACTCCTTGAGCAATGTCTTAGGATGGTGTTCACTAGCGTTTTGAATGCAGTCTCCTTTGTAAACTGTATTCCACGAGCGGAACGAACTCTGCCGCCTACTAGAGCAAATCGTGAGTTTCTTAAGTTGGGACCTGTTTGCCGTCAGATAGGAGGCAGAGTTCCCTGTGGGCCTGGGGGTGCATTATATCGGCGGCGACAGGAAGCCGGCGGCGCCTGAGATAACAGCGCCCTGGTGTCGGCGGGGTGGGGGTGGGGTGGGCAGCTCTCGCAACCCGACACGCCGGAAACTCCGCCATTTCGCGCTCCTCCAGCCGCCGGCCGCAGCCACCAGCCACGGGCTCTCAGCCCTGACCCGAGCCACCCAGCAGCTACTGTATCTACAGGCAGCGAGGGTATCACACTTTCTTTCGATATCCTGAAGCTTTGACAAACACTGCAGACCTGAAAGGCAAAAAAATATAATGGAATATTACCTTTAAAACCAGAAAACACTAAACAAGAAATTGATACCACCGAAGCAATTGCAGTGGATAATGAGCACTCACAAGGAACCCCTTGAGTGCGAGGTCGTCATTTCACACTTTAGTAAAGCCCGTCTCACATGGAGCAAGGTTCGCCGCAAGTCTGCGAGATGGCGTGCATGCCTGGCGGCTTGCAGGGAAAGGAGCCGGCTATCCTCCATGCCGAGGCTCTCCCTCGGTGCAAGATCGGCAGCTAGTTGTGTTGTGATCGGCTGCATGTTGTGTCGAACGAAGATGGCTGCTTCAGGTACAGATGTTCAGAGCAAACTGGCGTTATTATCTGTTTTGGTGCTAAACGATGCAGAAATGCATGCTAATCAGAGAAGAAGAAAGAAAGAATGGACGAAAAACTGGATTAAGAGGAGGAACGGTGGAAAAGGTGTGCTCTCCATGCTTCATAAAGAGTTGAGGTTAGTTCGCATAACACCTACTTTTGTTTCAAAGGTATCACCATTTCATTACTGTTTGACTTTATAAATATACCAATAATGACGTAATCCATTACCATTCGAGATTATGTGCTTTCAAAAATCGGGTGAATATGCAGTGCGATATTTCTAGGAAATTGTCGTAAATGTGTCCGTTTTTTGCAAGTAGTAGGTTTCTACATTCAACACAAAATTCGAAGTTTTGTGCTTACGTCGTTCATCCCAGCGTCACTGCTTTTCTATGATTTTACTTTGGCGTACTCCACTTTAAAAGCCGGCCTGTGTGGCCGTGCGGTTCTAGGCGCGTCAGTCTGGAAGCGCGTGACCGCTACGGTCGCAGGTTCGAATCCTGCCTCGGGCACGGATGTGTGTGATGTCCTTAGGTTAGTTAGGTTTCAGTAGTTCTAAGTTCTAGGGGACTGATGACCTCAAATGTTAAGTCCCATAGTGCTCAGAGCCATTTGAACCATCCACTTTAAATTGAGTACGTAAATTGTGCATTTTCCTATAGCAATCCTTGCTCGTCGTATATGATCGAACGAGACACACGGCATCTACATCTACATTCTACATCTACATTTATACTCCGCAAGCCACCCAACGGTGTGTGGCGGAGGGCACTTTACGTGCCACTGTCATTATCTCCCTTTCCTGTTCCAGTCGCGTATGGTTCGCGGGAAGAACGACTGTCTGAAAGCCTCTGTGCGCGCTCTAATCTCTCTAATTTTACATTCGTGATCTCCTCGGGAGGTATAAGTAGGGGGAAGCAATATATTCGATACCTCATCCAGAAACGCACCCTCTCGAAACCTGGCGAGCAAGCTACACCGCGATGCAGAGCGCCTCTCTTGCAGAGTCTGCCACTTGAGTTTGTTAAACATCTCCGTAACGCTATCACGGTTACCAAATAACCCTGTGACGAAACGCGCCGCTCTCCTTTCGATCTTCTCTATCTCCTCCGTCAACCCGATCTGGTACGGATCCCACACTGATGAGCAATACTCAAGTATAGGTCGAACGAGTGTTTTGTAAGCCACCTCCTTTGTTGATGGACTACATTTTCTAAGGACTCTCCCAATGAATCTCAACCTGGTACCCGCCTTACCAACAATTAATTTTATATGATCATTCCACTTCAAATCGTTCCGCACGCATACTCCCAGATATTTTACAGAAGTAACTGCTACCAGTGTTTGTTCCGCTATCATATAATCATACAATAAAGGATCCTTCTTTCTATGTATTCGCAATACATTACATTTGTCTATGTTAAGGGTCAGTTGCCACTCCCTGCACCAAGTGCCTATCCGCTGCAGATCTTCCTGCATTTCGCTACAATTTTCTAATGCTGCAACTTCTCTGTATACTACAGCATCATCCGCGAAAAGCTGCATGGAACTTCCGACACTATCTACTAGGTCATTTATATATATTGTGAAAAGCAATGGTCCCATAACACTCCCCTGTGGCACGCCAGAGGTTACTTTAATGTCTGTAGACGTCTCTCTGTTGATAACAACATGCTGTGTTCTGTTTGCTAAAAACTCTTCAATCCAGCCACACAGCTGGTCTGATATTCCGTAGGCTCTTACTTTGTTTATCAGGCGACAGTGCGGAACTGTATCGAACGCCTTCCGGAAGTCAAGAAAAATAGCATCTACCTGGGAGCCTGTATCTAATATTTTCTGGGTCTTATGAACAAATAAAGCGAGTTGGGTTTCACACGATCGCTGTTTCCGGAATCCATGTTGATTCCTACATAGTAGATTCTGAGTTTCCAAAAACGACATGATACTCGAGCAAAACACATGTTCTAAAATTCTACAACAGATCGACGTCAGAGATATAGGTCTATAGTTTTGCGCATCTGCTCGACCACCCTTCTTGAAGACTGGGACTACCTGTGCTCTTTTCCAATCATTTGGAACCTTCTGTTCCTCTATAGACTTACGGTACACGGCTGTTAGAAGGGGGGCAAGTTCTTTCGCGTACTCTGTGTAGAATCGAATTGGTATCCCGTCAGGTCCAGTGGACTTTCCTCTGTTGAGTGATTCCAGTTGCTTTTCTATTCCTTGGACACTTATTTCGATGTCAGCCATTTTTTCGTTGGTGCGAGGATTTAGAGAAGGAACTGCATTGCGGTCTTCCTCTGTGAAACAGCTTTGGAAAAAGGTGTTTAGTATTTCAGCTTTACGCTTGTCATTCTCTGTTTCAATGCCATCATCATCCCGGAGTGTCTGGACATGATGTTTCGAGCCACTTACTGATTTAACCTAAGACCAGAACTTCCTAGGATTTTCTGTCAAGTCGGTACCTAGTATTTTACTTTCGAATTCACTGAACGCTTCACGCATAGCCCTCCTTACGCTAACTTTGACATCGTTTAGCTTCTGTTTGTCTGAGAGGTTTTGGCTGCGTTTAAACTTGGAGTGAAGCTCTCTTTGCTTTCGCAGTAGTTTCCTAACTTTGTTGTTGTACCACGGTGGGTTTTTCCCGTCCCTCACAGTTTTACTCGGCACGTACCTGTCTAAAACGCATTTTACGATTGCCTTGAACTTTTTCCATAAACACTCAATATTGTCAGTGTCGGAACAGAAATTTTCGTTTTGATCTGTTAGGTAGTCTGAAATCTGCCTTCTATTACTCTTGCTAAACAGATAAACCTTCCTCTCTTTTTTTATATTCCTATTAACTTCCATATTCAGGGATGCTGCAACGGCCTTGTGATCACTGATTCCCTGTTCTGCACATACAGAGTCGAAAAGTTCGGGTCTGTTTGTTATCAGTAGGTCCAAGATGTTATCTCCACGAGTCGGCTCTCTGTTTAATTGCTCGAGGTAATTTTCGGATAGTGCACTCAGTATAATGTCACTCGATGCTCTGTCCCTACCACCCGTCCTAAACATCTGAGTGTCCCAGTCTATATCTGGTAAATTGAAATCTCCACCTAAGACCATAACATGCTGAGAAAATTTATGTGAAATGTATTCCAAATTTTCTCTCAGTTGTTCTGCCACTAATGCTGCTGAGTCGGGGGGTCCTTCACTACAGGATAAACTACTACTAACAGCGACGAACACTCCACCACCGGTTGCATGCAATCTATCCTTTCTAATCACCGTCTGTGCCTTTGTAAAAATTTCGGCAGAATTTATCTCTGGTTTCAGCCAGCTTTCTGTATCTATAACGATTTCAGCTTCGGTGCTTTCTATCAGCGCTTGAAGTTCCGGTACTTTACCAACGCAGCTTCGACAGTTTACAATTACAATACCGATTGCTGCTTGGTCCCCGCATGTCCCGACTTTGCCCCGCACCCGTTGAGGCTGTTGCCCTTTCTGCACTTGCCCGAGGCCATCTAACCGCCTAGCCCACGCCACACAACCCCTGCTACCCGTGTAGCCGCTTGTTGCGTGTAGTGGACTCCTGACCTATCCAGAGGAACCCGAAACCCCACCATCCTATGGCGCAAGTCGAGGAATCTGCAGCCCACACGGTCGCAGAACCGTCTCAGCCTCTGATTCAGACCCTCCACTCGGCTCTGTACCAAAGGTCCGCAGTCAGTCCTGTCGACGATGCTGCAGATGGTGAGCTTTGCTTTCATCCCGCTAGCGAGACTGGCAGTCTTCACCAAATCAGATAGCCGCCGGAAGCCAGAGAGGATTTCCTCCGATCCATAGCGACACACATCATTGGTGCCGACATGAGCGACCACCTGCAGATGGGTGCACCCTGTACCCTTCATAGCATCCGGAAGGACCCTTTCCACATCTGGAATGACTCCCCCCGGTATGCACACGGAGTGCACTTTGGTTTTCTTCCCCTCCCTTGCTGCCATATCCCTAAGGGGCCCCATTACGCGCCTGACGTTGGAGCTCCCAACTACCAGTAAGCCCACCCTCTGCGACTGCCCGGATCTTGCAGACTGAGTGGCAACCTCTGGAACAGGACAAGCAGCCATTTCAGGCCGAAGATCAGTATCAGCCTGAGACAGAGCCTGAAACCGGTTCATCAGACAACCTGGAGAGGCCTTCCGTTCAGCCCTCCGGAATGTCTTTCGCCCCCTGCCACACCTTGAGACGACCTCCCACTCTACCACAGGTGAGGGATCAGCCTCAATGCGGGCAGTATCCCGGGCAACCACAGTCGTAGTCCGATCGGGGGATGCGTGGGACGAGCTGGCCGTCCCCGACAAACCCCCATCCGGACCCCCACAGTGATGCCCATTGGCAACAGCCTCAAGCTGTGTGACCGAAGCCAACACTGCCTGAAGCTGGGAGCGAAGGGATGCCAACTCAGCCTGCATTCGAACACAGCAGTTGCAGTCCCTATCCATGCTAAAAACTGTTGTGCAAAGAACGTCTGAACTAATCTACAGAGAGCGCAAACAAAACGACACAAAATTGAAACGGTTATTAAAATACAAGATGCAGTAATGCTGCCACTTGTGCACTGCTGACACACTGCTCGGCGGCGGAAGGAGACTACGCGATTTAACATTATTCGAGTACTAAAACGCGATGCTACAACTCTCAAATACTATAATACGCCCGAAATTTATGAATTAAACAATGCAAGTACCAAAAACACGCAAAGAAATTAAGAATTAAACTATGTAACAAATGAGTGAGCTAGGAGTATACGACTTGCTGCTGCAGCTGCTTATCCAACGGCGGCAGGGAGCACACTGACTGTGACCAACCGACACTGGCCGTTCAAAACAAAAACAGATGACAGACGACTACGCGAATTTACACTATTCAGGTACTAAAACGCAATGCTACAACTCTCAAATACTATAATACGCCCGAAATTTATGAATTAAACAATGCAAGTATCAAAAACACGCAAAGAAATTAAGAATTAAACTATGTAACAAATGAATGAGCTAGGAGTATACGACTTGCTGCTGCAGCTGCTTATCCAACGGCGGCAGGGAGCACACTGCAACTCTTTCCAGTGCTTCTGCACGCAAGTGTTTATTCTAATAGTTTGCGCTTTTTACGACGTACAGACACTGTTCTTCCCTATAAGTACATATCAATACTTCAATCGCTTCCTTGGCCCACTGCGGTGCCATTATTTAATAATTATAAGAACTTCCTACCGCACCTCACAACAGCAGAAAAGCGACTATCAACAAAGGCTTCCCGCCCAAGCTTTCCGTGTCTGACGTCACAAACGAAACGTCTCATGATTGGCCAACGCAGGTAGCACGCAGGGAACCTTGCAAGAAAAATAGCACCGGACCTATCCTGGAAATCTTACAAGGTTCCCAGCAAGGCAGCCCGCTAGCAGACGACGGAGCCCGCAAGGTAGCCGCCGCGCGAGCCAGCAAGGAAACTTACAGCGAATCTTGCTCCGTGTGAGACGGGCTTAAGGCTCATTTGAAAGTGTTTTGTTAACAGTTAGGAGAAATTTAGCTGCTAATGACTCACCATGTCTATCAGGAGGGCGAAAGAAAAAGAGAGTCCGGGAGATAGAGAGATCAACCTTATATTGTACGTACGCATCAAACTTCGAAAAATGGGTGTCATCGATATTCAAGAAATGTTTAAAAAAAACCATTAACTTCCACGATGAACTCCGAATGAAAAACGGCGCGCCACAGTGATGACAAAGGTTCGTACCATCAAAATCGAAGGCGAATTCCATGAGAGTTACACACGGTAAAAAACGTTCAGCTACATATCCACTCTTCAAGAATGCATATACAGGGTGCTACAAAAAGGTACGGGCAAACTTTCAGGAAACATTCCTCACACACAAAGAAACAAAATATGTTATGTGGACATGTGTCCGGAAACGCTTACTTTCCATGTTAGAGCTCATTTTATTACTTCTCTTCAAATCACATTAATGATGGAATGGAAACACACAGCAACAGAACATACCAGCGTGACTTCAAACACTTTGTTACAGGAAATGTTCAAAATGTCCTCCGTTAGCGAGGATACATGCATCCACCCTCTGTCGTATGGAATCCCTGATGCGCTGATGCAGCCCTGGAGAATGGCGTATTGTATCACAGCCGTCCACAATACGAGCACGAAGAGTCTCTACATTTGGTACCGGGGTTGCGTAGACAAGAGCTTTCAAATACCCCCATAAACGAAAGTCAAGAGGGTTGAGGTCATGGAAATGGTCCGCCTCTACCAATCCATCGGTCACCGAATCTGTTGTTGAGAAGCGTACGAACACTTCGACTGAAATGTGCAGGAGCTCCATCGTGCATGAACCACATGTTGTGTCGTACTTGTAAAGGCACGTGTTCTAGCAGCACAGGTAGAGTATCCCGTATGAAATCATGATAACGTGCTCAACTGAGCGTAGGTGGAAGAATATGGGGTCCAATTAAGACATCACCAACAATGCCTGCCCAAACGTTCACAGAAAATCTGTGTTGATGACGTGATTGCACAATTGCGTGCGGATTCTCGTCAGCCCACACATGTTGATTGTGAAAATTTACAATTTGCTGACGTTGGAATGAAGCCTCATCCGTAAAGAGAACATTTGCACTGAAATGGGGATTGAAACATTGTTGGATGAACCATTCGGAGAAGTGTACCCGTGGAGGCCAATCAGCTGCTGATAGTGCCTGCACACGCTATACATGGTACCGAAACAACTGGTTCTCCCGTAGCACTCTCCATACAGTAAAGTGGTCATAGTTACCTTGTACAGCAGCAATTTCTCTGACGCTGACGTTAGGGTTATCGTCAACTGCACGAAGAATTGCCACGTCCATTGCAGGTGTCCTCGTCGTTCTAGGTCTTCCCCAGTCGCGAGTCAAAGGCTGGAATGTTCCGTGCTCCCTAAGACGCCGATCAATTGCTTCGAACGTCTTCCTGTCGGGACAACCTCGTTTTGGAAATCTGTCTCGGTACAAACGTACCGCGCCCCGTGCTAATCCATACATCAAATGGGCATCTGCCAACTCCGCATTTGTAAACATTGCACTGACTGCAAAATCAAGTTCGTGATGAACACTAGGCTGTTGATGCTACGTACTGATGTGCTTTATGCTAGTACTGTAGAGCAATGAGTCGCATGTGAACACAAGCACCGAATTCAACATTACCTTCCTTCAATTGGGCCAACTGGCGGTGAATCGAGGAAGTACAGTACATACTGACGAAACTAAAATGAGCTCTAACATGGAAATTAAGCGTTTCCGGACACATATCCACATAACATCTTTTCTTCATTTGTGTGTGAGGAATGTTTCCTGAAAGTTTGGCCGTACCTTTTTGTAACACCCTGTAGAAATATATTGGTGTAACGAAGTGATGAGAACTGATGGAATGTGGTGGCATGCAATGGAATGCGAAACACTCTGTTATGGAGCTTATCGTGAAACTGGCTATCCTTAAGACGTAGCTGCAGACAGTGCAATAATAGGTTTTATAGGCACGGCGAAAACAAATATCCAGAGACTCATTTTGTCCACTGGTTCCAGGTGGTGTGAATTGTAATGTCACACACTTCTCAGGAGCATTAGTTCGTTCTAAATGACTATGATTTCACAAGCTGCGACAAGGTCGCGAATCGAACAGTGATCCGGATATAGAATATAGAATTAATTTATTGGATTAAATGAAAAAACAAGTTTACTGTTACCAGTCACCGTTTTATTTTATTTTTCCACGACGCGTTTCGAAGATTTAAACCTCTATCATCGGGTGGATTTACATTAGTTAGTATTACATATGTGTGTATGTTGTGTTACGATTTTGGAGGAACTTGTGGCACTGCCTAGTGGGGAAACAAGACGCTATTTCAGAATATGGTTTTGGATAACTTTTGACAAAAAATAAACTGATATCTAATGGTAAACTTTAATAAGTAAACTAGAATACCTCCAGTGGTCACAGGTTCCTTTTTCTGTCGTAACACTTCACATGTATACTGCCACATTTGTAAACAAATGTAGCGTCTGGAATCAGCTGGGTGCAAGGTTCGTACAGCAGAAGAGAAGACATAATCGCAAAGTGCAAAGAATATAGATCGTAACAACATTATTACAGAATAATCGTTTAAACCATTTGGGGGTGTTTGTTTTGAGGTGTCGAATATATGTGTGTGTACTTCAGGTGGTATATAAATCCAATTTTGAAAGGTTAAAACAGCTAAACATTCGTACTCGTTTATGCAATCAGGTGAAATGTTAAAATGGCTTAAACTTCATACTTGCTAATTACAATTAGGTGAGATGTTACAGGCTTGAATTACAATGATCATATTGGCTACAGCAGTAAAATCATAAATAGATGACACTCTTTGAAGAAAGAGAGAGAGAGAGAGAGAGAGAGAGAGAGAGAGAGGGAGAGGAAGGAGTGATTATATGAGAGCAAACATTTACATGGCAAGGAGTCTTAAGATTACATTTTGCATATACACTCCTGGAAATGGAAAAAAGAACACATTGACACCGGTGTGTCAGACCCACCATACTTGCTCCGGACACTGCGAGAGGGCTGTACAAGCAATGATCACACGCACGGCACAGCGGACACACCAGGAACCGCGGTGTTGGCCGTCGAATGGCGCTAGCTGCGGAGCATTTGTGCACCGCCGCCGTCAGTGTCAGCCAGTTTGCCGTGGCAGACGGAGCTCCATCGTAGTCTTTAACACTGGTAGCATGCCGCGACAGCGTGGACGTGAACCGTATGTGCAGTTGACGGACTTTGAGCGAGGGCGTATAGTGGGCATGCGGGAGGCCGGGTGGACGTACCGCCGAATTGCTCAACACATGGGGCGTGAGGTCTCCACAGTACATCGATGTTGTCGCCAGTGGTCGGCGGAAGGTGCACGTGCCCGTCGACCTGGGACCGGACCGCAGCGACGCACGGATTTACGCCAAGACCGTAGGATCCTACGCAGTGCCGTAGGGGACCGCACCGCCACTTCCCAGCAAATTAGGGACACTGTTGCTCCTGGGGTATCGGCGAGGACCATTCGCAACCGTCTCCATGAAGCTGGGCTACGGTCCCGCACACCGTTAGGCCGTCTTCCGCTCACGCCCCAACATCATGCAGCCCGCCTCCAGTGGTGTCGCGACAGGCGTGAATGGAGGGACGAATGGAGACGTGTCGTCTTCAGCGATGAGAGTCGCTTCTGCCTTGGTGCCAATGATGGTCGTATGCGTGTTTGGCGCCGTGCAGGTGAGCGCCACAATCAGGACTGCATACGACCGAGGCACACAGGGCCAACACCCGGCATCATGGTGTGGGGAGCGATCTCCTACACTGGCCGTACACCACTGGTGATCGTCGAGGGGACACTGAATAGTGCACGGTACATCCAAACCGTCATCGAACCCATCGTTCTACCGTTCCTATACCGGCAAGGGAACTTGCTGTTCCAACAGGACAATGCACGTCCGCATGTATCCCGTGCCACCCAACGTGCTCTAGAAGGTGTAAGTCAACTACCCTGGCCAGCAAGATCTCCGGATCTGTCCTCCATTGAGCATGTTTGGGACTGGATGAAGCGTCGTCTCACGCGGTCTGCACGTCCAGCACGAACGCTGGTCCAACTGAGGCGCCAGATGGAAATGGCATGGCAAGCCGTTCCACAGGACTACATCCAGCATCTCTACGATCGTCTCCATGGGAGAATAGCAGCCTGCATTGCTGCGAAAGGTGGATATACACTGTACTAGTGCCGACATTGTGCATGCTCTGTTGCCTGTGTCTATGTGCCTGTGGTTCTGTCAGTGTGATCATGTGATGTATCTGACCCCAGGAATGTGTCAATAAAGTTTCCCCTTCCTGGGACAATGAATTCACGGTGTTCTTATTTCAATTTCCAGGAGTGTATTAGCTGCCTAAAGGTTGGGGTAATACACTGGTTAATGTTATAAAATATGCAGATAGATATACATTTGTGCCAGTAGTTGATGTACCTACAGTATAATCACTCCTTCCTCTCTCTCTCTCTCTCTCTCTCTCTCTCTCTTTCTTCAAATTGTGTCATCTATTTATGATTTTAATGCTGTAGCCAATATGATCATTGTAATTCAAGCCTGTAACATCTCACCTAATTGTTATTAGCAGGTATGAAGTTTAAACCATTTTAACATTTCACCTGATTGCATAAACGAGTACGAATGTTTAGCTGTTTTAACCTTTCAAAATTGGATTTATATACCACCTGAAGTACACACACATATATTCGACACCTCAAAACAAACACCCCCAAATTGTTTAAACGATTATTCTGTAATAATGTTGTTACGATCTATATTCTTTGCACTTTGCGATTATGTCTTCTCTTCTGCTGTACGAACCTTGCACCCAGCTGATTCCAGACGCCATATTTGTTTACAAATGTGGCAGTATACATGTGAAGTGTTACGGCAGAAAAAGGAACCTGTGACCAATGGAGGTACTCTAGTTTACTTATTAAAGTTTACCATTAGATATCAGTTTATTTTTTGTCAAAAGTTATCCAAAACCATATTCTGAAATATTGTCTTGTTTCCCCACCAGGCAGTGCCACATGTTCCTCCAAAATCGTAACACAACATACACACATATGTAATACTAACTAATGTAAATCCACCCGATGATGGAGGTTTAAACCTTCGAAACGCGTCGTGGAAAAATAAAATAAAACGGTGACTGGTAACAGTAAACTTGTTGTTTCATTTAATGTCAGTAACAGTCACGGTAAAGCCTAACCTAAAAATGTTTGCATTTAATTTATTGGACTATGATTTTTATACGCATGCTAGAACTCAAGCAAAAGGAAGTTATTTTGACCAGCTATTGGTCAAAAGCAGTGCTCATACCATAGTTACAGTTCTCTTACTCCCATTTTCCCACTCTTACTTGCTGTGACATGAATGACACATACTGCCCTTCAGCAGACGAGAAAGAATCGTAGGAGGCAGAGCGTCTCCAACGTCTAGTAGCACAATTAATAACTTTGAGCTAATTTACCATCCACATTAACAGTCGGCATAATTGTACACGAATACGTTAAGGCACTGATGTTAGTTGATCTAGATACAAACCTCTTGGACCTATAATTCCCTCTCAAAAGCCGATTGGCCGTAGTTGAGAAGAAATTCCTTAATTGAACGATGGGATGAGTTTCTTTATCTCATAATCAAATTTTCGGACCGAGATTCCGCAGTTCACTGTGCATCGTCAAGTTAACGCTTTCTTTGAAATTTCGTTATCTTACGTCTTCCAATTCTGTAGCACTGTTTGAAGTTATGGTTGAAATCACTGTAATCTTTGTTGCTCGCAGTTTGATGTGCATAATGTAGTAGGTCACTATCACGCACACCCTGTAAATTATATCGAACATCCTTGAAACGAGCAAATATCAGTCTTTGTAACAAGTGCGCTTTGTCCTCCCTCAAATATTTGTAATTTTTCTTGTGTACTACATGGTCATATTGCTGTGGACATATTTGAAATCTGTTCATAAATGTTTTTTACTCTGCTGATGATGATCTTGCATGCATATAATTACACACATCAAAAAAGTTCTGCATCACCTCGGTTCCGAAGAGTAAGGAACCTGTACAGAAAACTGGAATAGAGATCAACATAAACATCATTTCAATCCTTTTTGTTGCTCATGAAAACCACACATTGCATGTTGCATCACCATACAGCAAGACCTTCAGAGGTTGTGGTACAGAATGCTCTACACACCGGTAACTCTATTACCCAGTTGCACGTCCTCTTGCACTGATGCATCCCTGTTTTCGTCGTGCATACTATCCACAAGTCCATTAAGGCACTGTTGGTCCAGATTGTCCCACTTTTCAACGGCGATTCAGCGTAGATACCTCAGTGTTAGTGGTGGGTCACGTCGTCCATAAGCAGTCTATTTCATTCCATCCGAGGCATATTCGATAGGGTTCATGTCTAGAGAACATGCTGGCCACTCTAATCGAGCGATGTCGTTATCCTGAAAGAAGTCGTTCACAAGATGTGCACGATGATGGCGCGAATTTTCGTCCCTGAAGACGAATGCCTCGCCAATATTCCATCGATATGGTTGCACTATCGGTCGGAGGATGGCATTCACGTATCGTACAGCCGTTACGGCGCCTTCCATGACCACCAGTGGCGTAAGTCGGCCCCACATAATGCCACCCAAAACAGCAGGGAACCTCCATCTTGCTGCACTCGCTGGACAGTGTGTCTAAGGCGTTTAGACTGACCGGGTTGCCTCCAAACACGTCTCACGATTGTCGTGGTTGCAAAGATGGATCTCGCCATGGACGTCGGGAGTGAAATTGCGCATCATGTAGCCTACTGCGCATTGTTTGAGTCGTAACACGACGTCCTGTGGTTGCACAAAAACCATTATGCATCATGGTATCGTTGCTGTGAGGGTTCCTCCGAGCCATAATCCGTAGGTAGCGATGATCCACTGCAGTAGTAGCCTTTGGGCGGCCTGAGCGAGGCATGTCATCGACAATTCCTGTCTCTCTCTCTTATCTCCTCCATGTCCGAAAAAAATCACTTTGGTTCACTCCGAGACGCCTGGACACTTCCCTTGTTGAGAGCCCTTCGTGGCACAAAGTAACAATGCTGACGATATCAAACGTCGGTATTGACCGTCTAGGCATGGTTGAACTATAGACAACACGAGCCGTGTGCCCCCTTCCTGGCAGAATGCCTGGAACTGATCGGCTGTCGGATTCCCTCCGTCTGATAGACGCTGTTCATGCATGTTTGTTTACATCTTTGGGCGAGTTTAGTCGCTGAACAGCCAAAGGGACTGTGTCTCTGATACAATATCGACAGTCAACGTCTACCTTCAGGAGTTCTGGGAAACGGGATGATGCAAAACTTTTTTTGGTGTGTGTATGTTTAGTAACCGCTCCTTGGCCAAAGATTGTCCTTTACTGTGTTTTACTGGAAACGGGATTTTTGCCGCCCTGTTCGACAAGGACAATGAAATACACGGCTCGTCATCTGTTTCGGTATCACTTTCACTTGTTAAGCACGCATCGTCAACATTGAACTCCTCACGTACGTTGAACACACGTCGAGCGTATAGCACACCACACATTCCACTGACTCATGTTGCAGAAACATTAATATTTCATCTGGCACTTCTTCCTCTCTGTGCCAAATTACTTGAGTTCCTTTCTGACGAAATGTCAGTTTCGGCAACTGTTGCTGTAGATATAATGCAATTTTGTTTTTGTTTATCGTTACCGTTGCTCTGCTTTGTATTAGTACCACCAGAACTATAGAAATGTTGTAAGGTATTCGTCAACTCGTCAACTGAGCAGTTAAACTATGCTCCGTAGCCTCATGCGCTTACCATAGGATACATCCAGTGCCGCCCCTGTTGCTATTAGCAGCCAATATTGTAGTTGCATGGTAGACAGTATGCGGAGCGTTGAATACCATAAACATCGTTGCCCTTTTGCGACCCTACACTCAAGGGGTTCCATGTCAGTAAAATTACTTGAAAAGCTGTGCAACGACATAGAGCCGATCATCAGTAATAGAAACACTACAGAGAAAAACAAGTGACACAACACAAATCTTCGCAAGCGTTCCCAACCTACGCACATCACAAAAAACTGCTTATTTAGAAGCACTAATATAAAACAATCTTTCTCCAAAGAAAAACAAAGCTAGCCACCAACTGCCTCACAGAGTAAGCAGAAAATCCCGCATAACAGAACACAGTGGAATATATCAATTACAGTGTAACAGTTGCCCCGCATCCTACGTTGGAAAAACAGGAACAGCTTTCCATACACGACGCAAAGAACACACTGACCGTTTCGTGTTCGACAATTTTGATAAATGATGAATGGCTAACCATATGTAAGGTTAGATATTCTTTGACTGATTGGAAGTTTGTTAACAAATGTGCTGAGAGATGAATGGTGCATTAATGCATGTAAATATGTCTGCTCATACTGTGGCTGAAAACTATGTAACCACTGCTGGAAACAGTAAATAACTTCCCGGTTTTGGCCTATTTTTGTAAAAATTGTAGTCACAATGAGCCACCTTGTAATATACCTAATGCTCCTAACAAGACCAGTAGTAACCTTAATTTAAAATCAAGCACCTGATGATGACCCCACCCCTCGCTTATCGAAGCGTATCGTGTATTGAAATAGAAGATGGTTTATTTTCTTTTTTACGAAAGTAATACCATCATGGCAGCAACACTGATAGCGATGGAAATATTTGTTATTCCCCGGAAGACAACAATAGGATCGTTACTGGTAATGTTATGCACTACTGATTTTACTGATAATTTATTTGTTATATTAAATTTCTCACATGAAATGAAGGTGCCTATGGAGAAATTCTAACCGAAGAAAACTGAGGTAACATGAGCATACTGTCATCTCAACTTAGTCAGTATTTGCACATTTAAGTAGCAGCCCGCGTTAGTCATTTGAATTGACGCAATGTCGCCAGAGCTTTGTTGACTGTTTCAGGCAATGCGTGCCGAGTACAGGTCTTTATCTGCCGTTTAACCTCTCTAGAAATGTTCGATGCACTTAGTTCCTTGCAAGTCCGGCAGACGTCACTGTAGTCTCTTTGTACGCAAGGAGCAACTGCGTTCCACTTCCCTCACGCTCGTTCGAGCATCCCATGCTCGAATTGCACGACTGCTCATTCTGGAAAAGGGGGAAAACACACATAATCGATTTTCATGCTATAATAACACTGGAAGATACATGAGACTATGTGACATTGTTTCATGAATTAATTTTTTCGTCAAAAGCTTTAGTTTCTCATGAAGAAAGGAAACGGCAAATTTTCATTTTACGCGATTTTGCAGTTCCATAACGTTTTTTCTCATGTGATAGTGTGAAATTTTAGCTTCTAAAAATGTATTTACCGTTTCACAATTCATGACAGTCATTGTGAAATGATGCATTTTGTAATGCATGTGCATTTGGCTTACAAATCTCGTGTAGGAAAAGCATGACAGCGTGTAGCTTACCGATAACTACGCTTTAGACCGTAAATTATTGTAAGTGAAATATAGCTAAAAGTATGAGAGAGGTTTTGACCTGGTAGTGCCACTTTAGTAGATACGAGTTATTAAATTTATTTCTGACTGCACGAATAGCCTTGGTCATATTTATTTCGTTCCATTCCTTCCTGTTTCCCTGTGGAATATATTTTGGCTTCGTTCTTGTCATTCTAGAACGAAAACGGCTCACGTTGGTCACATTGCCAAAATGGACAAATTCATGTTGTGGATTATATTTATACCACATATAGTAGCCCGAATTTAGAGCACTCTGAATGCCGTATAGGCAACCCACGCTCTGTGTATTACGCCAGAAACTGTCGCCCGAATTTAGAGTACACTGAATGCCGTATAGGCAACCTACGCTCTGTGTATTACACAAGAAACTGTCGCCCGAATTTAGAGCATGCTGAATGCCGTATAGGCAACCCACGCTCTGTGCATTACGCCAGAAACTGTCGGCGCTAACCTTTAAAGTATACGTGTTTCAGAAGGTACGAGGATTAGAACAGTGAAAACAAGTCACCGTATCTCTAGTTTTAATTTCCGTAGAAAAAACATACATGAGCTATTTAAAAAAGCGTAACTTTGTGTTGAAAGTGATATTTGTTTCTCTTTCCTGCCCATTGTGTGAGCCCTGTACATAGGTGCATCCGTGGCTAGTTGCACTTTTCTCATTTTGTTTCGTTTCGGAAATATATGAGGTGGCATTGTTAGGTGGGACACGCTATATATGGGCAGACGACATGTGTGGTAGGCAGACGGAGGGTGTAGGCGCTGCAGAAATGGGGAAGTAAGAGGAGACGACGGGTTTTGAATTTTTGGACGTGTTCGAAAAATTTGAGAGAGGGGGGAAATACATCGGCTGGTACAGAATGTCTGTGAGAGAAGAAGAATGGAAATGGAAGGCCTGGTGGAGCGTACGTAAGAGGAGAGGGTTAGGCTGTAACGGGCCGACGACGACGTCATTAGAGATGTTGTTTCACAGCTTGCGTTGGCGTGGGAAAAGTTTGTTGAGTGGAGACTATAACAATACCTCCAGTAACAGTTAATTAGTTCAAAAATTATCACGTCCCGCACTCAGAGTAAGAACTTTTTATTGCGCAACTAAAAGGTCTTTAATGTGGCAGGTATTGCTACATCAATAGATTTCAGTCACTGAAGAAAATTAACAATACTATCACTTACCTTGTATTTGCAATACAACGACGATCTCGCTCTGGCTTTGGCTCGTAATTAAAAATGTTGCCTAGGTAGCATGACTATCTCTGTTGGTGCGAAAGGCACTCGGATGTTAATTTCGCCGACTTGAAGAACTTACGAAGACAATCTTTCAGGATTAATGTGATGATTTATGTGTTTCATTGCAGTGTGCTTCATACTTTTTTAAACAATGGTCACTTGAAAATAATTGTTGACACTTACTTGTCAAAAAAATTCACAATTATTAAACTTTTTTATAGTTTAGTATGTTCAAAACATTACTTCATCATACAATTTCGCAGCCGTTACTGCTCTTAATAAAACTCACAATATTTTTCATTGTCCACAACTCAGAGTCATCTTTTCATTTCCAACACAAAGTCAAGACCGTTCATATTCAACACAAAAACGTGACTACCCTGTATGCTTCCGCGCCAAAAATCACAAGCCAGCATCAAAGATATAAGTACAAAGATATTCACACTAGATATTATATCGATTTCAACATCTCAATATATCGACGTACAAACGTATAAAAATGAATTCAAATTTGAATAGAGTGAAAAATATGAGACATTACGTAGAAAAATATTCATTAATCTACGGTATCGAAAAATAGGGTTGGCGGGTGGTAATGGTTTCGCAAATAAAGAACCGTTACAAGACCCAAGATTATATGGTACGTGTAAAGGATTGTACGGTATGGTCTGCAGCTAGTTTTAGTAATTTCGATCTGTCGCCAGATTTTCATGTATGGTTGAAATTTAGCAAGGAGCTGCTTGTATTTTGAGTGGGAAGTACTACATGTAATTTGAGAATTATACATTTTTTGCGTAGTTGACCAGGAAAGCCCTCTCGAATGTGTCACTAGTCTCGGCGATAAGTAAGCGGCCCATGCATATACAGAGTGAAAAGTATTTAAACCGAGAAACTCTGGGAGGTTGTAGGGGACATCAAAACAAATATTTTTCCCTAATGTCATTTTTTCCTACGAGGATTATTTAAACCGTTGGAGGCGGTATTACGCTCTTCAGTTGATGGAGGCCGTATTATGATCTTCAGTAATTAGAGGGCGTATTACGCTCTTCAGTTGTAGGCAACTGCTGTCCACCAGTGTAGTAGTGCATTGTCTCTGTTTACTAATGGAGCGATACACCTGGAGTGAGTACACTGATATGGTTGGTGCGTACTACATAGCGCACCACAACGGACGAGCTGCACGGCTGGTTTATCAACGACAATATCCTAATCGCCGTATCCCGCATCATACTACCTTTGATGCTGTGTACGAACGTCTGCGTGAGATCAGGTCATTTAGCAGATTACCTGGACAGGGATGCCGTCGCACGGTAAGAAAGCTGCAATTTGAGGAAGCTGTCTTGCAGCATGTGGAGCGGGATTCTTCAATCAGCACTCGTGCAATTGCACGTCACATGGGGACGAATCAGACGAATGTAAGAACAGTCCTTCGAGAGGAATTGTTACGTCCATTTCACTTACAGCGTGTCCACAACCTGGATGCAGTTGATTATCCACCCAGAGCACAGTTTTCGCTGTGGTACCTGTAACAGTGTGAAACGCATCCTACATTTCCATCCTCTGTGTTGTTTACCGATGAAGCAACGTTCGGGCGTGATGGAGTCTTCAACATGCAGAATCCGCATGTTTGGAGTGAGTGTAACCCACATGCCACAGTTACTAGCGCTCATCAAGTGCGGTTCTTCGTTAAAGTGTGGGTCGGTGTTGTTAGGGACTGTTTAATTGAGCCGTATCTACTAGCTAGGCCATTAAATGGCCGGCACTATTACAATTTTCTCGCCAGAGCATTGCCACAATTGCTGGAAGACGTCCCGCCCCCTACAAGACAATGCATGTGGTTCCATCATGAAGGGGCGCCGGCACATTTCAGTCGTCGTGTGCTTCGATTCCTGGACCGACGGTTCCCAGAAACGTGGATTAGCAGAGGTGGTCCTTTACCGTGGCCTACTCGATCCCCAGATATGTCCCCTCTGGACTTTTTTTGTGTGGGGAGAGATGCACAACCTTGTTTACGCAACTCCTGTTGCATCAGAAGAGGATCTGGTTGCCCGGATAGTAGCAGCAGCAGGAACAATTCAGGATACTCCTAGGGTTTTGCTCGTGTCAGACAGAACCTTTGTTTACCTGTCAATGGAAGAATTTTTTGAAAATCTACTGTAATTGAAGTTGGGTTATGTTAATGTGTTGTCTCTTGGTCATAAAAAATTGCAGAAGTGTTTGTTGGTTTAATTAATTTGCCACCAGAGAAATCTTCCTCTACCAGTTTAAATAATCCTCATAGGAAAAAATGACAGTAGGGAAAAATATTTGTTTTGATGGCCCACAACAACCTTCCAGAGTTTGTCGGTTTAAATACTTTTCACCCTGTAGAGGGAGCGTGGCGTTCCTCCCGTGGCACCGCGGCTGGTAGTGGAGCAGCGGGCCCGCAGGCCGGGTTCGGTGGTTTACAGCGGCCTGTTTAGTCGGAACAACGGCAGACGGCAGACGGGCGTCCACCTGAGTCAGTGCCGTTCCTCCTTCCTCCCACACGGCGCGCACACAATGAGGCGGCGACACACAATGGGCGCATCATCCTCCCACAGCGGCCGTAATCTTCGCAACGCCGGCAAGTGCCGCTGCCGCTGCCCCTGCCCGTGACACTGCGCGTGGGCGCCGCAGTACCTGCTGGCACCGCTCCGCGGGCACTCGGCGACTGTGGCTTTAGCCTGGGGACTGGGTCAAGTAGCGTTCTGTACCAACACCGCTTTCTTGCCGAAAGTGTTCTAGAAGCTCAGCACATGAGATCATCTTCACCAACTGCGACGTGGTCGCGTATGCAAACAGTGATCCAATACTGTCAAATGTTTTTTATTCCAGTCTTTCATCACAATCTTTAGACGATGACAGGTTTCAGTTCGCAATGACCATCCTCAGGTCTATAATATGCAAATAAATACACCTAGTGAGCAGTGTGTCTTTCAACATAATACAGCAATACGTATCACAATATACTATCATACAATCAGGGAGATGTACAGAAAATACGGTAAAACTTACCTTTTTACACAAAGTGATAAGGCCATAACGGTGTTTTAACAATATGGAAAAGAGAATTCGAAGAGTCTTGTCTATTTGTAAACTTTGTCAAAAGGCGAAACCATCTACTATCTCCCATCGTGCTCCGCTGTTTCCTATCATTCCTTCTAAATTAAAAGAATTTGCTGCTGTTGATCTCTTGGGACCTCTTGTCAGAACATCTAATGGATTTTCGTACGTTCTAGTCGCTGTTGAACTTACTTCAAAATTTGTTTCTTTCACTCCGTTACGTAAAGCCACTGGACGGTCTGTATCCAACGCCTTTGTTAAAAATTTCTTACGTGAAGTAGGCCACGTTGCTAAAGTCATTTCAGATAACGGACCGCAATTCAGATCTGCTGTTTGGTCACGCATGCTTCGGAATCATAAAACCAAACCTGTTTTTATTTCATTGTACTCACCACATTGTAACCCGTCCGATCGGATTATGAAAGAAATCAATTAGCTTTGCAGACTTTATTGTCACAGAAAGCATCAGCATTGGGACAGATATTTACACTTATTTCAAAACGTGCTGAATGAAATGCTTCATGACTCCACTGCTTTACCACCTACTCTTGTACTGAAGAATGAAGAACCACCGAACAGAATCAGAGAGCTTGTACCTTTCCCGAATACACGTAAACTTCGACACAAAAATATAAAATCTGCAGCAGACAAAAGGAGAAAACTACACGGTAAAGCAAATGCAAAGAAATTATGTATTGGTCAGAAAGTTCTCATTAAAGCTCGTTCATTGTCACATAAGAAGAAACACTTGAGTCACAAATTCTTTCTAGTTTACAACGGACCTTACAGAATCCGACGTATACCACATGATAATTGCGTCGAAGTTGAAACACTATGTACTAGGAAGAGTAAAGGTTTACACCACATTTCACATGTAAAACCGTTTATTGAAAGATAATCTGCGTTTTAACTTTGTCTTTGCCATATAATTTTTCACTTTACATTGCTAGTATGCTTTGTCAGACTTAGAATATGTTAACATGCAACAATGTTGGAAGTTAAATATCAAATCAAGAACCAAGAGAACTTAATTAAACAGAAATTACGAATGCATTGTTATAGTGAACAGACATCACAGTGTTATTGTGTGTGTACATTCTTGCTTGTTAGTTGCACGATTACGTAACGACTATCAGGCTTACATACTTAGAACATATACTGACAATGAGATTTTAATGCAACATTTTGGTTTACTTGAGAATACATTCTGGATTTAAAGTACTTTCTGTGAGATACCAGATGAGGCAGTGGTTAGTTTATGTGACAGCTACACGATTTTATCACGACGCTACTAATGAGTGACAATTTTTGCGGTGTATCTGTTTTATATCTGCACAGTTTTTCTGAATTCTTCTGGAAAGTAAATCATGTTTAATAGTAACTTTTGTGGTATAGCTACAATGAGACAGCCTGTTCCGTAGCACAACAATACGTTACAGCACAGTAATTTCTTCATCACAACTATAAGCGTAATAACTAAGATATCTATACGCAAAGCATTTCACTTTTGTGTATCATGAGGTAAGTACATTGACTTCTGCAGAACTTAGCTTTTGGAGGACGATAACTACGACACTTCCACAGAGATTATCTTACAAGAAGACGCACATTTAGCGCTACAGGACACGCATTTCAGTGATTAATTTTGTACTTAAAATATTTATTTTTAAAGATATTTGAAGTACAATGATGCAAAGGTTTTCCGTTATACATTTCATTCCATTGCTGTAATCTGTAACACCTGAGGGTATAATTACATTAATCCTCAGGGGGGTACACGCTTACTTTGTGTACCATGTGTTTGGCAAGCACAAGGAGCCCTAGCTAATATGGTATTTGCCTATACAACTTTACACATCGGTACCATATTTCACTAACACACAAATTACACAGCTATCTGATCATTTAACTGAGAGATAAACTTTTTTTTTACCACGGCAGTGACAGATGTTTACGTAATTACACCGTTGGATAACTTCACACTTACGAAATTGTATTTTGTCTGTACTTTGTGAACTGTTCATATTTTTTCGGAACCATTGTGATACTATGAGAGCTTTGAATGATGTATTTGGTATGAGATCATGATTTTTAAAATACGTTTGAGGTAGATGACACTACTGAAATGAGCAGAGAATTTTCTTTAGGTTTTGAAATTATTGCAGAAAGCTACGACGTTTTTGAGATTTGACTGAGGTGTTATGATATTATTACGATGACTATGTGTATTATGCTGTTGCGGTATGTTTATGATTAATAAGCTGACGCTATATGAGAAATTTGATTATGCTACATATTTATAATGATGAAATATTGAAGAATGTCGACGAATATGTATATGTGTAACAAGGTAAGGAATAAGGAGTAGTGGTTAGGCACCCTGATTTGTGAAAAAGGTTGTTGGAAACGAAGAATCGTACTTGTAAGAGTTATGAAATGTGTGTAAATGCGTAAATGTATCACAATGCCGGCAAAAATTTTTTGGACACTGTTATATTCATAAGATTTTGTTTCTACACATTTGCAACGCAAACTCTCGACCCATGAAATTTTGTATATGAGACTGTCACTGTAGCGGAAACTGCTGTCGTAAATATTTCCGTAAGAAAGTTAAGTGACCACCTGCACATAATGCGTCGTGGGCACCCAGCTGGGTCAGACGCCGGGAGAACAAGTCATTATTGAGTGCCTCGTCAGAGGCACAGGTAGAAAAAAAGAAAGGGGAGGCCATTGTCCTCGCTATTCACATTTCCTTGTTGAAAGCATACTGTGGAGCTCGTAATTTATGATATTTACTAAAATGCCTAATGAAATGATTAGAAACATTTCACATCTATTGTCTTTGTAGTTGAGAGATGGCTCATTTGGTTTAATATCTGGTTTCCAGCTGTGTTGCAGCATTAGTTTTATAAAATAAACTTAGATGCATTTGCTAATGTGAACACTTTCTGTCAACAGATCTATTAAATAATTATTTTATGATCCACATTCTTCGAAAAAGGAGCTCTTGGAATGGAAAGAACAATAAGAAGGGACTGATAACAATAGCTGCATATATAATTTTCTTTTCAAGTACTTCGTAATTTTTTGTAGAATTAGTTTTTGTGGTGCACCACTTTAATTACATAGACATTAGGATGTGAATATACATTTCCCTTATCTGCATTGTTGTTTTTACTGTAATATTTTTTCTGCTTGAGCTATGTCATGTTTAGGTATAAGTTACTGCAGTTTGCCAGGCATAGTGTTATTGAATTTGACTTTGTGTTACTCTGCTAAGCCAGGTTAGTACTGATTTATTTATTTTTGTTTGCTGCTCATTGCATATTACTTGTAATATTGTTGCTTACTTTGCCAATTTGAATTTTTTGTCATTGATGTTTGTGTTAACTATTTTGTGCTGCTGCATTGCCTCGTCCCGTAGTTTAGCATCTGAGCTCAGTAGATTTAAGTTAGCTTAAGAGGGGGTAGCCTATAAGAGAATGAGTTGCGATGAATTTGAAGAAATGCACTGAGAGGTTATACGAGAAAAATACAGAGAGCATGCTTGAATAGGATTTTTTTGATGGAAGCAAAGGTTGAAATAAGACGAACGATCTATGGAATGAAGTTTTGGGTTGGACTGCAGTACCAAATGTTACACTGAAAACGAACCCTGTCCTTTCCTTGTGTGTTATCCCACTATGTGTTTGTGTACCCTTGTGTATTTGTTTTCTTCCTGTCTCTGTGTAGTTTCATAGAATTTTTTCTTCTTTTAATACTAAGCTACATTCACTATGATGAGGAATACTGTTATCCTCAAATATAATTGGCATTAATGATATGTTATTTACCTTGTAAATATGCTTAGACATTATTTATTCTGTTTTGTTTTAATGCTCATATGTGAAGTTGATGTTTCAATAATTATTCTGATCTTTTATGTATTTACTTATGTCATAATTCCTGTAACACTGATGTATATGTCTATTTCTATTCTGTTGTAAAACCTGTACTACAAATGTTATCTGTATTGTTATGTTCTTTAATGATGTATTTTGTACCTTTGTAATTGTATTCTCATGTTATAATATTGTAATTGACGCCAGTCCATCAAATTAAGTAACTTGTAAGCATTCATTTCACTGCACACATTTCTGTTGGTCATAGTAATGCACAATATGTGAGAAGTTGGGACTGTTAGTGTTTGCACGTGTGTTGATAATTCAGCAAGGGACTGGATAACAGCGTTGCTGGTACTAAGGACAATTCCAAAAACTTTGTGCGTGCACAAGTGGTGGTTTATGGACTTGCTATCTTCTCTGCAAGACTCTTCGATGGTGATTGTGCACCTGCACAGTCGCAGCAGATGGCTGCTGGCCATCTCTACAAGGACTACAGTGGGTCTGCATCTTTGATGGCCCACCAATACCATTATTTCTACATGGACTACAGTGGGTCTACATCTTTGATGACCCACCAATACCATTATTTCTACAAGGACTACAGTGGGTCTGCAGCTCTGGTGGCCCACCAATACCATACTCTCTACCAGGACTACAGTGGGTCTGCTCTGTGATGACCTACCTACCAATATTCTTCAAAACGTCGAATGACTCTGCTGTGGGTTTACTCTGTTGTGGCCCATTACCTGTCTGCATGTCGAGAGTCAGCACTGTCTTTCTGTTGGAAGGACAACACTACTTCTTCAAGACTCCATGGAAATCCACCACTTCCGTGTGCATTTTCTTTTACTGCTCAGACTTTGAGAAAAATACTGGAATTTTACAGTGATGAACAATCTGGACTGTCTTTATGGACTGTGAGCAAATTTTAGCTTTTGACCAACATTTTATCAATAAGTGTGTACATTTGATATCTTTGTTATTGTAATTATGAAAAATTTTTTAAATCATTATTGGCCACTGCCCAAAACAATTTGTAAAATTTTTTGTGGGGAGCATGGGGGCTATGAAAGTAGGCTGTTTATGTTTTCTTATTGGCAACGTTACTTAGCGCTCTGTATGAAAATCACTGGCTGTGCTGTGTGCACTCTGTGGCTAGTTTGCATTGTTGTCTGCCATTGTAGTGTTGGGCAGTGGCAGCTGGATGTGAACAGCGCGTAGCGTTGCGCAGTTAGAGGTGAGCCGCCAGCAGTGGTGGATGTGTGGAAGGAAATGGCGGGGTTTTGAAACTACATATATTATGACTTTTGATGATATTAAGGTAAATACATTGTTTGTTCTCTATTAAAATCTTTCATTTGCTGACTATGCCTATCAGTAGTTAGTGCCTTCCGTAGTTTGAATCTTTTATTTAGCTGGCAGTAGTGGCGCTCGCTGTATTGCAGTAGTTCGAGTAAGGAAGATTTTTGGTGAGGTAAGTGATTTGTGAAACGTATAGGTTAATGTTAGTCAGGGCCATTCTTTTGTAGGGATTTTTGAAATTCAGATTGCGTTGCGCTAAAAATATTGTGTCAGTTTAAGCACAGTCGTGTATAATTTTTCAAAGGGGACGTTTCAACGGCATCGTCAAAACATATAATCAGCATAGCATCGTCATAAAATAAGGTGTAGAATAGGCCGCATCGTCCAGACAGTCAATATTGCAACTGGCTACTGAAGTACAGTAGCTACCAGAAATCTGTTTGCCTACATCATCCCTAGATGTCGCTACTGTCCGCTTAGATGTAGTCATTATTTACGCAACAAACATAATCTGATAAAAACTCACTATGTAAAATACGTGTAACAAATTTTTAAAATTGATAACTATCATAGAAACTAAATTGTGATACATTAAAAGACGAACACAGTTACCCAAATAAAATTATTAAAAGGAAATATATGAATGGAATAGGACTGATCCTTTTTATGGTGAATTACAGAGGGCTGCTAACCCTCTGACCGAACGCGCTGAGCTACCGTGCCGGCGACCACTCAGCTACCGGGGGCGTGAAGGTGTTTCGACGCTAGCTATGTTCAGTGTTGAAACTGCCGGGTGGTGAATATATTTATAGACATATTGCTGAAAATATCGTCCATTTAGGTTAATGCACAGCTAGTATCTGATTGCTAGTGATTGTCTAACATACTCAAAACAACCAATTGTTTCATGAATAATGGCTACAGCTTCAGCCAAATAGGCAACCATATCTTCTGAAGTGTCTGTCGGTGTCTCGTACATCAAAAAATTCATTTCTCCTCACAAAAAGATATCTCTAGGAGTGAGGTTGGGAGAATGTGGTTGCCGCGGTAGTGACCCCCCCCCTCCCTGGGGTAACACTGTCTAAATGGTCACTGAAATAAATGACCAAGTGTTCTGCGACCCCATCACGCGGATACCATAATCGCTGCCTAGTTGCTAGCGGGAATTCTACAGTATTTTCTGTAGTACTTAACGGAGAAAGATACTGCAGTTACCTCCATCGAGCGAGTTAGGCACGAGATACAGCCCTGTCAGGTGGTCGTGGACAACACCAGCCCACACCTTTGCAGTGAATGTCTGTTGATGGTGATCAAACGCGTTGCCTTGGGACTTTCGAACTACCATACACGGCTATTGTGGATGTTGATTACTCTTTCCTTTGCGAAGACAATCTCTTCAAAAAAGAAAACACACATGCGTTAGTCAGAGATGTTTATAATTTAGTGTAGATACCACCTTCATAATTCCACGTAACGGGGAAATTCATCAGCTCACAAGACGTGTCCCTTCTGACACTTGAACGGATGCATGCCTTATCGAGCTCGATGTTCCACACATTAGTGCTGGAGATGTTTAGTCCCAGACTTCGAATCTTGTGCTGGAGCTGGCATTGTTCTCAGTTCGCTGTAACACAGCTTCCTCAAACTGAACAGTTCGCACATTGTGAGGTTTACTAGTTTCCCGTCGGTATGGTCTGAAGGATCCTTTTTCACGAAGGCGGTCATCAAGTCTTTGAAAAGTGACTTGATTTGGTAACCTCCTCCCTGGAAATCACTCTGCATGCACGCGCCTTACTGCTCGACGTTTTCACCCTGCCTGTCCATAAACAAGTTGCGTGTCAGCTAACTCAGTTAGAGTCTAGTGACACAGCAAGAACCTCTAAACATTAGACAAGTTAACGTGTAAACACAAACTAACATGAACAATAATAAAATAATTGTTTATCCAGGGACATGCACCCTGCTAGCAGTAATGAAAACTTGCACTTCCTAGCAGTAAGGTGTAGTCGTACTGAAAATCAGATTCCAGTGTCAAAGTGTTGCATACGAAGCGATCAAGACAACTGCGAACGTTGGCTTGAAAGAATTTCGGCGTCAAATCCTTCAACGCGAGTGGAAACGGCCCGTGACATTTGTGTCACATAGCAAAAGTGTTTCTTCTAATCTTCTTTAATAACTCGAAGACTTTCACTGAACGAGACCGTCTATGATGTACTAAATGTACCTTCCTGCAGCTGTGGTGGTTCTTCTTAATAATAACACGAATCAGCTGTGCTGTGCAAGATAATGAAGATTAAATATTTGTCCAGCCAAACACGGATTTGCCAAAATACTCCATATAGTGGTATGTTGGTTAGAAGTCGCCAATTTAGTATGTTTGACATGGATAGGTGGTTAACGGCTTCCTCCAGACTTTTCTGTGCACTGCAACTTTCAGTTGTGCGTCTGCATACTATGACTAATTCTGTCGAATTCTCCTCTTTTTTTAGTCAATATCGATTTGAAGCACTCCATCTGCATATAATCGAGTGCATCGATTTTGATGTAACATTACAGACTCTTTCGGGTACACTGTAAAACTGCTTGAAATTATCTCTCTGTTTTCACGTTGGTGTTTTCACTTATATTTACTTTATCAGCTCTCGCCACGCGATTCACGTTTTGGCTACTGGGTTCCTTTTTAGAAATGATGCCCAACAGAACAAACATGTTCCGAAAGTGAGAACCACGTCTTATTCACCGCGACATATCAGGCTTAGTTGGGGATAGTTTCCATGAAGTAGCCTCACCGATGTTGACATGAGGGCACAACTAATTTTCTATGACTCTTCTTTAAAAAAAAAATTTAAGCATTTCAGATATATCAGTCGACGATATTAGACTATGCAGTTAAATACTTCATCTCAAAAAAGACATTTAATTACCAGTAATTATTAAAATATTGTAGCTATCACTGACAAATGTAGATACTGACATGCAGTGGAGGAATGTAGGACATGAATGGAAACTTTCAGGATGCGCCGCATTAAAACTCGGCTGTGATCTTCAAGTGTTTTATTATTCCCAGCTACAGTGCCACGTTCCTCTCTGTCATAGGGTTCCACAATGCTGAAGACGCCACTTCGCTGTCTGCAAAACAGCTTAGTGCCAAATGGTTACCTCATCGACAAGTGCAACGTACTGTGGCATACCGGCCATGGACAGCCACAGTATTTCAACTACGTCAGGATGCGCTGGCAGCCGACTCAGCGGCCTCCATCCTCGTTGCCTCAGCCCCACTCGCTGGTAGCCGCAGGGCAGCCCGCTGCTTGCTTCTTTACCATCGTGGTTAATATCATGGGTGACAACAAGTGAATGTGATTCAACAGCCAAATCTGTGGCCCTCGCCTCAGGATGCCCCGGCATGTGTTGGGAGCCAATAAGTCTGCCCACGGTAGTGAGCCATAGAGTGGGCCACTGCTGGCTTGCTACAGACCCCGCGTTGGCCTCAGACGGTCGAACCAGAAACCTGTCGTGGACTGGAATGCCTTCGCCCCATCTGGAGCTGAGTGTAGCCGGTGGTGTGACATTCCCCACCATCCAGGAGAGCTGCCACACTTGAATCCCCCTCACGGCTGTGCACCTCTGTTTTGCTAAAGCGCCACTCCAAGTCATTAGTATTCGGACAAGGCAGATTCTACCCCAAAGTACCATTATCCAAGTTGGTGGCGATGATGTCACCCAACCCCAAGGCGGGTTCTACCCCAAAGTACCATTATCCAAGATGGCGGCGATGATGTATGGCGTCTGTGATGTCAGATGATGACATCATCCAAGATGGCTACTGTGACGTCACCTGAAGATGCAAGTAACATTATCCAAGATGGCAGGAAAGTACCACACCCCCCTGCCATGCTGCACCTGGTGGGAAGTTCAAATTCCATCAGGACAATGCAACCTCTACTAACTTAAGAAAATGGCGCGAAAGATAGGCCACCTCCACTAACCTAAGTCACTGACTGCCACCTCTTCCTGGTAGGGATTGGCTGAGGACAGGACTCGACCAGTGCTGGAGATATTTTTCATTTAAACAATTAGAGGCACTACCACCATCCAGGGTGGTCGCCAAGGGGTCAGAACTCCAACTGACCTAGTACACAGTACCACTGCCAGAGAGCGCTCTCATCCTTGCCTTAATCCAAGATGGCTGCCATGACATCAGCTGATGACACATGTACCATTATCCAAGATGGCAGGAAACAGTGTGTTTGCCACAAGGTCTTGGTCTAGTACACATTACCACCACCAGGGAGTGCTGTCATCAGTTCCATGACGTAATCCAAGATAGCGGTCCTGGGTGGGGGAAAATGGTGGGAAAAGAACTCTGACTGTGCTTGACATAAGTCTTTATTTTTCCAGCAGTGTCTCCACCCCAAGATCTAGGGTCCAACTGAACTAGTACACAGTACTGCCACCAGAGGGTGCTGTCATCCCTCCTGTGACATAATCCAAGATGGTGGTCTAGAGGGGGAAAACGGCATGAAAATGACTCAGCCTGCGCTGGACTGCTGTAGAGAGTAAGGAAGGAGTGTACTTCATTTATTTTGGAATAATTTATTTAGGGATGGAGTATATCTAGCACACTGATACGTAACACATGCCATGATATGCTTGGGCTCACGGCACACAGCCCACAGACCTGTAAACTACTACTAAATAACGCTCTGCAGACTCGCAAACAACTCCTAAACTACCTAAATAATGCTGTACACAGATATGCAGACATGAAATCAACTCATAAACTGTCCAAATAGTGCCCAGCAAAGCCTACAAATCCGCTTGCAAAATAATGCAACAGATATGCAATCAACATGCACAACAAACGTGCATCACCCCCTGTCCAGTAGACCACGCAAGAGGCTTCTTGCAGCCGCACAAAGTGACGCAGCCATCAGCTGTCAAACTGCACACAGGTTCCCATTTGGGTCCCGTAAGCATGAGGTGGTGACATCCCTTTCATATGTAGTACCTTAGAAATTCCTCTCAAAATATGTGTTCAGCTAGGCAGCATTGCTGACACAACCAGGTGGGAGCAAAGACCTATTATCAGAGCGCACCAACACAGCCGTGAGCCACCACCAGACGCAAGCCACTGTGACTCATTGCTCTCACACTGCCGCTGCTTACAGCGACTGGGTGAAAGTTGTTTCTATATTTGAGTATACAGTTAGAATTCTCCAAGTGTTATAGTATCACAGAACTCCAACATGCACTCAAGTCAGTCCCATATGCGAGACACCTCTGGGCAGCATGTGTGTTTTACCATTGCTGATGCAACACCTGAGGATACTGACATCATGGGATAGGACAGGACGCATAGTTCATAGCACGACATGACAGATGCATCTACCCATGCTTAACTGCCCAGAGTGACTGATGCAATGCTGCAAAGTGTGTGCACAGCTACAAACCATTGCAAATGCTTCTAACAAGGTTCTCAATCTTATACTGATGTCACATGACTATGTAAAAAATAAGAACCAAGTTGACCTCACAGGAGTTGCATAGTGTCCCAGAAGTAGTTAACACTCATTCTTTTTGACCCAGTTTGTATGTATGCACGGCAATTCTAGCCCTAACAGAACCTGTGTACGAAAATAATGCAGAATAACGTCGAATGCAGTCTTCCTTGCGGGGCTAACGTGGCATTGTGTCCATCACGTCTTACCCTTCCTGCTTACAACACACACAAACGTTCTAATCGCTATGTAGACACTCCTATACTCCAGCACATAGTATGTGAATGAATCGAGCATTATGAATGGCTCTTATCGAATTTACCCTCTGAATTACTGATGCCGCAGGCGTGGAAGCACCATCCACCTTTTTTTCCTCTTTCTGCAGACCAGAATTTCAGCGGTTATTTTACTCAGATAGACATATTGCATCGACAATTAAACCCTGAAAAGTGCCCCTACATATCGTCAAATACGGAAAGACTCTTACTTAATTACACTGCTCTCCCACTGAGGACAGGAGCTTGAATATTAAAACGTGAAACCGAATCCAACCCAGCAATATGTCACTGCATACTGTGTCGATGTAGTAAATATACAAAATCACCCCTTTTACATCATTCGTACATATATTGTGAAGACGGACAGCACTGTATATACCCCTCCCAGCACTAGATATCCTGCTGTGAGGTCGGTGGTGATCCACCCCCGCCGGGTGACCAGAGTGCTCTCAGTGTATTGAAGTCAGTCTCAGAACTGTTCTACAATTTTGGGCTCGTTTCCCTCGACACAAACGCGTTACTCTTTCCAGTCCGGACCTCCTTGCTTGCTTGCTTGCTTTTTTCTACACACATCACCAGAATCTGGGATTACAAGAACACATGTATTTTCAAATGGTCTGCTCATGCAGTAGCCTACTGAATGCTCGCGCACCATAATTGCAAAGATATAGACTGGAAATTATTTCTCTACACACCCGAAACTTTAGCGCTTATCCCGCCTGTGCGAGAACACGTAATAAATACAGGAAAATGATATTTCCACTCGCGAATAACAGTGTCAGTGATGTAATAGATTCCTATTCATCCCTATAATTTACAAACTCGACTAAGGTGTTTCCCATGTCTAGAGAACCAGCAAATGTCTCTTTCAGCTGCTGGATGCACACACTCCAATCTATATACTCTCAACTAAATAAAGACGGGAAATTTGCTAAAGCAGTCAACCAAACAATTTACGGAGGAGGGAATAGAAGTCCAGCCCAAACACACCTCCATATTCAGTCTTCTCAAATTTTCACGCGATCACGAAAGCCGCCCATCACGTACTATTATCTCGCTATTCGATCTTGTAGAGGATGGAAAAGTTAACTCTGATGCATTCCTTCATTCCAACATCTATTCTGTCATTATGACAGATGAGTTTAAATGTGGAGACCGTTAATCATTTTCAGACATCAATTTGAAAACTCTCCATAGTGCAGCCAAACTCTTCTACTTTCCTTATGTTGTAACTGTCTTTTATTTAAAATCATTCACCCTAAACTGCCCTCTGCACTGGATCAAACGGTGTATATTTAATAGGATAATCCCACTTAGGCAGCATCAGCAGTTTGACAGGTAAATTCTATGACGGATGGGATGTCCCATTAGGAATACTATTCTAGGGAGCATCGCATGCTGGGTCCACATCACAGCTATGTGTCTTCGCGCATGCAATGGCGCCTAGGTGAGTTCTGTATCCGATGAAGTTAGTAGAGTTTTTATAGTTCATAATTTTTGTCTGTTCGATGGTACAGGACAACGATGATACAGTGTTGGATTGATAGATGTGATTGGACGCAGATCTGCTTTGGACTGTAGTATTATCTAGTTTGGAGATGTACCACATTGCGGGCATTTCAACTGAATGGTGAAAACACGGTCCTGTTACACTAACTCAGGTCGTTCTATTTCTACACAGGTTGCAGAAGGTGGTGGATATATCTTTATCTGACTTCTGGTCAGTTCTGACTTAAATTGAAACGATCACACGTGGAAAGCTGCAGAAATGGAGCAGTTGCAAGATGCTTAAGGGGTGACTAAAATCACGTTGGAATTTTACTGTAGCAGCCAGGTTCGAGAAACGTGACGCATTTCGATATATGAGAGTGCCAGAAGTATGATTGAGTAGTGGCTGTAATCATTAAAGGACTTGTCAACAGGATCCAACGGAGGCGTCAAAACATGGGCCTGTTGGACTAAATCAGGTCGTTCTGTTTCTACACGGGTTGCAGAAGGTGGTGGATATATGTTTCTCTCACTTCTGCTCAGTTCGGACTTAAACTGGAATGATCGCATTCCAAAAGTGTTAGAAAGGGAGCAGTTGTAAGATTTGTAGGGGGTGACTAAAACCAGGAAGCAATTTTACTGTAGCAGACAGGTTCAAGGAAGGTGACTCGTTTCCAGATATGGGAGTGCCAGAAATACGACTGAACAGTGGTTGTAATAATTAAAGGTATCGTCAATAGGATCCAACCCAGGTATATGCTTGAATAGACAGACCTGATTCGAAATCACAGACATGATTTCTGGCAGATAGCATGACACTAGAGATCTGAAAAGCTAATGTACATTTTCTTAAGACATCAATCAGCACACCATCTACGACTGTCTGTGATCTTTCTCAATCAACCATCGCCTATAGCTCAGTGGATATATCACTGAACGTCTGACATGGTATCGAGACAGAATGCGCTACAAGTACTGTAGAAATATCTAGCTGCGGTGGCGTGAGGGATTCGCAGATACTGATTTCATACCACTTTACTTAGCCGAATCACTTTCTAAATTGGGTAATTTTATTACGAGGTTGCACCGTCGGCGACGTGTACGTGGGCTGTTGGACTGATACTATATACTCCTGTGATCGCCGTTACGGTATTTGTCTGGACAAAAAACAACCTCATTCAGACATATTGCCATACCTCTATTTGTAAAGCGGGTATAGCTTTTAACATTGATACTTGTAGGCAACTGTAGAACCAAGACCGCTTGTGACACTAACATACAGTAATTGCTTGGATCGGGTTCTTTTAACATCTGGCAGTTAAACATTTCTTTCGAGAACATGGTGGTAGCACTCGCAAGAAAAACTTATGAAACACGTCCACCCATGGTTGATTTTCTCTCAGTGTTATTTCATATCGCCCCAGCGATCAGTTACTGATGAAGTATTGTAATGTGTGCGTGATATGTTCGCATTTGAGTATCAGGCTTATAAAGTATGTTCTCGTGTTCCGACATGTGCAAAGGAAATGACTATGTCCACTCGTTAGGAAGGTATGGATTTGACGTGGAGAACTGTGACAGCATTGGAAGGATATGTCAAGTCATAAGAATGTGTACTGATATTCCTATTTCCAGAGCCACAGCCATCAGCAAGGTGTATTTCTGATACTTCGCTAGTTGAGCGTCATTCAACTGAGACTGCAATGGTAACATTTAGTTATGAGTACAGGGATAAAATATATATGTGAACTATTTCGTACGATCATTCTGTCTACGTGTGCTTGGCCTGCAGCGCTGGTGACCTGTGCGGGAATGATTCACGTCTCTCGTTCAGGGGAGCAGCCGTCCAAATGCAAAGGCCTGTTGGAATGCAGGAATGTATCTGAGTTAATTTTGCCATCCTCTAGAAGATCGAATAGCGAGCTAATAGTTAGTATGTGTTGCGTGGCTTTCGTGATCGCATGGAAATTTGAGAAGAATGAATAAGGAGGTGTGTTTGCGCTGGACCTTTATTCCCCCCTATGTAAACTGTTCGGTTGATTGCTTCCACACATTTCCCGTGTTTATTTAGTTGAGAGAATATAGATTGTGGTGTGTGCATCCAGCAGCTGAAAGAGACATTTGCTGGTTCTCTAGACAGGAGAAACCCCTTAGTCGAGTTTGTAAATTATAGGGATGAATAGGAATCTATTACATCACTAACATCAGTATTCGTGAGTGGAAATATCATTTTCCTCTATTTGCTTCCAGTTCTCACATGAAGGTCTCCGTAAGCGGGATAAGCGGTATAGTTTCGTATGTGTAGAGATATAATTTCCAGTCTATATCTTCGGAATTATGTTGCGCGAATGATCAGTAGGCTACTGTTGTGAGCAGACCATGTGAAAATACATGTGTTCTTGTAATCCCAGATTCTGGAGATGTCTGTAGAAAAAAGCAAGCAAGCAAGCAGGTCTGGACAGGATATAGTAACGCCTTTCAAATGGTTCAAATGGCTCTGAGCACTATGGGACTTAACATGTATGGCCATCAGTCCCCTAGAACTTAGAGCTACTTAAACCTAACTAACATAAGGACATCACACAACACCCAGTCATCACGAGGCAGAGAAAATCCCCTGACCCCACCGGGAATCGAACCCGGGAACCCGGGCATGGGAAACGAGAAAGCTACCGCACGACCACGAGCTGCGGACAGTAACTTCTTTCTGTCAAGGTAAACGAGCCCGAATTTGTAGAATTGTGCTGGGCTATGCACTATTTGGACAGTTTACAAGTTGATTTCATGTATTCCCATCTGTGTAATGCATTATTTAGGAGGATATCACATGTCTGTACCGAAATTATTTTGGTAATTTAGATGTTTTTTGTGTGGCTGCAGAGCATTATCTAGGACTGGTTTACAGGTCTGTGGGCTGTGTGGTGTGAGCCCAAGCATGTCAGAGTATGTGTTCTGTATCAGTGTGATAAATATACTCCATCCCTAAATAAATTATTCCAAAATAAATAAAGTACACTCCTTCCTTACTCTCTACAACAGTCCGGTGCAGGATGAGTAATTTTCATGCCATTTTCCCTCTCCAGATCACCATCTTGGAATATGTCACAAAAGGAATGACAGCACCCTCTGGTGGCATTGCTGTGTACTAGGTTAGATGAACTGTAGATCTCGTGGTGGAGACACTGCCAGAAAAATAAAAACTTATGTCCAGCACAGTCAGAGTCCTTTTTCCGGCATTTTCCTCCAACCCGAACCACCACCTTGGATTACGTCACAGAACTGACGACAGCACACTCTGGTGGTGGTACTGTGTACCAGACCCAGACCTCGTGACAAACACACTGTTTTCTGTCATCTTGGATAACTGTAATCGCATCATCAGCTGATGTCATGGCATGCTTCTTGGATTACATCACAGATGAGAGCACTGTGGTGGTACCATGTACTAGGTCAGTTGGTGTCCAGACCTCATGTGGACCACACTGCTTCATGTCGTTTGCCCCCACCAGCTTGGATTAGGTCACAGGAGGCATGTGAGTGCCCTCTGGCAGTGGTACTGTGTACTAGGTCGGAGTCTTGACCCTGTGGTGGCCACACTGTTTCCCGCCATTTCCCCCTACCATCTTGGATTATGTCACAGGAGGGATGACAGCACCCTCTGGTGGTTGTACTGTGTACTAGGTTAGTTGGAGTCTGGACCCCTTGACTACCACACTGGATGGTGGTAGTGCCTATAATTGTTTAAATAAAGACTTACGTTCAGCTCTGGTCGAGTCCTTTCCTCAACCAGTTCCTACCAGGAGGAGGTGGTGGTCAGGTGACTTAGGTTAGTGGAGGTGACCTTTCTTTCCTGCCATTTTTTTAGGTTAGTAGTGATAGCCCAAGTGACCTTCCTTTACCACCAAAATTCAAACTTGGCACCAGTTCCTAAGAAGAGGTGGCAGTCGGATGACATAGGTTAGTGGAGGTAGCTCAAGTGACCTATCTTCCCGCCAAAATTTAAACTTGGCCCCAGTTTCTTGGATGACGTGGCTGTCAGATGACTTAGGTTAGTGGAGGTAACCCAGGTGACCATTCTTTCCCACCATTTCTTAGGTTAGTAGAGGTTGCATTGTTTTGATGGAATTTGAACTTCCCACCAAGGGGGGGTGGCATGTCAGGTGGCGTGGTACTTAGATAATGGTACTTATGTCATCAGCTGACGTCATGGCCGCCATCTTGGATGAAGTCATCAATTGACGTCACAGATGCCATACGTCATAGCCGCCATCTTGGATAACGGTACTCTGAGGTGGAACCCACCTTGGGGGTGGGTGACATCATCGCCGCCATCTTGGGTAACGTAACTTTGGGGTAGGACCCACCTTGCCCCAATACTGTAATGTACTCATAACACCTAGGTTCGGCAAAGGGGTCCCCTTCTGCCTGTAACTTGCGCCATGCGTTTACTCTTTTCAGCAGTTTTACGGCGCTGTGGACTCCATTCTACTTCACAACCGCTGGTCAGCGTAACTTACTGTCAACAGGCCTGTGCCTGGTTGTATCTTGTGTGCTCAGAAATAATGCACCGAATCTAATTTTTTTCTATCTTAAACAGTGGTGCCGCTACAATATCTATAAAATGATTGTATAACATCCAATATAATTTTGATTGACAAAATCCGATTGCAGATTTGTAAATTACTAGTCAAATACAATTTTTATATACATAACAACATTAATTTTTAATGAGATCAGTTTTTATTTTGCCTTTTCGTTTATGTGTATTTTTTAGCCCTTTGATTCCCATGCCAACCCAGTTCAGCCAGTACAGTGTGTCCCATGAGCAATGGTCAATATTTGGCGATATGCAGAAACGATCATTCTAAGCAGAACAGTCTTATAAACATGGTCTCTAAAATGCGTACCTTCAGAGCAATGAACACTTCATTTAACAAATCTCTTCTACCAAAACTCTTTGCTTTTCATTTCTTGAGAGGTGGTAGTATGCACCAAAAGCAGAAAAAATGTCCCGTAAACATTGGCTGTAAAGTCCATACATTAATAGCTATGAACATTTGTTCATCTTCGCTACTGTAAAATACAACTCTTCTGCTAACTAGTGCCCATAGCTCTTAAGATATGCATTTTATATCCCATTTTTGCTAGACTTTTGTGCTTCGAGTGGCCTTCCTGCCATGTCCCAAGGTACTTACTATTCCTCCTGTTACACACATTGTATATAATAAACGTAATGAGCGTGGACACAGAACCACAACTCTCTGGTGGCTCTTCAAACTCTCTTTGGATGCTTCAATCTTGCATGCAAGTGGTTTTTAGCGTTATTTGAAATTGTATAAATGTAAATTTGATTAAAAAAAACTGAGAATTTCTGCTGTATGGCATGGTTCAGGCTATAAGAATGTCGTGACGTCCTTAATTAATAAAAATAGATGCCTCAGCTAAGGATAGGCTGTTGCTACCAGAGTGACGGGTGCCGCAGAGGATGGTTAGTTCCGACAGGTTCACATGGATCTGTATTCTCGTTTCTGAATAATAATATGGTGGAAACATATACTGCAGTCCTACTGAAAAAGACCGGATACTTGTTTTCGAATCTTCTGGAGGCTAATACTGATAATAATAACAATAACTGCAATAAATAAATAACTAAATAGCTAAAGTTATTGACATTTTGGATATTCGGGAATCCAGCCGGATGTTCGCGTCGTTCTCGCACGATATTTCAACAGCGTGCCTCGCTGTCTTCTTCAGGTGCTACCTGAGACTGGTCCTTGGGTCGATCGAGTCCAGTATTTATGCCTGGGAGGAGCTGGGCGTTCCCTAATCGGTCCGCGCCGGGTCGAGTGTTCCATCTGTGGCCCGCGCCCGCCAGACTCGGCTTCAACGGACCCCTCCAGTCGCAGATGTTCCGACTGCCGTCGGCGCCCGTTCTGGCCGTCCTCAACGGATGTGGTTATCGTCTGAGGTGTGTCAGACCCGGTCTGAGATGTTGGGTACTCTATCTCCTGACTGTTACTATGATTTCCACTTCTGTTTCGAGCTGGGTGCTCCCTAATCGGTGCGCGCCGCGTCGTGTGTTACGTCTGAGGTCCGCGCCCACCAGACACTATCGTCTGAGCGTAGCCCCGGAACATACCCCGGGCCGCCTAAATTTGCGCCGGACTAATTGGAATCGCTTCCGCGACCACGTGGACCACGCCGTCACCGTCATGGTCGCCGACGGGAACGTCGCTGAAGACTCCATTGACCACCTTACGGATGCCATCCATGATGCGCTGCGTGCCTCCACCCCACCGCCGAGGTCTCCCACTCTTCGGACGCCTGATCTGCCGCCCCATATCCTCGCTATGATCCGCACTCGCAACAGATTAAACCGGGAATGGCGGATCACTCGCGATGTTGACTTGAAGAGGAGCATCAACCAGCGCCGTCGGGATATAAAGGCGGGGATCGCTGACCATCGCAACCTGCTCTGGGCGAGCAAACTTCGATCTTTCACGCCGGATCCTTTAGGCTGGCAGTCTCTCCGGCAGCTGACGAACCGGCGCTCCCGAATGCCGCCCCTCTCGGTCGATGGCCGGACGGCGTACAGCCCGGCAGACAAGGCCAACATGATAGCGGACGTGTTCGAGTGGAATTTCCGTCCCCTGGAAGATCGGGTGGACCCCCAGCGTGTTGACACCATCCATGGCGACGTCGCTGCCCTCCTTCGCTCCGCCGATGTCGACGATGACGACCACGTCCCCCGCATCACACCGGAGGAAGTCCTGGAAGGCGTCCGGCAACTTCCAGCATCCAAAGCTCCTGGCCAGGATGACATCACGGGCCGGGTCCTGAAGCACCTCCCCTGGTCGGCGGTCGTCCACCTGGCGGCCTTCTTCAACTGGGTGCTTACCTCTACCGTCTACCCCCGGGCCTGGAAGCACTCCATTGTAGTCGCGGTGCCTAAACCGGGGAAAAACAGGACGTCGCCCTCCAGTTATCGCCCTATAAGTCTCCTGCCGCATGTGAGCAAATTATTCGAGCGCCTCCTCCTCCGACGGCTCCGGCACATCATTCTACGTCACGCCATCTTGCCGCCAGAGCAATTTGGCTTTCGGCCAGGGCACTCTACCGCCAAGCAGGTCCTTCGTGTGGTCGACTACATCACCACAGCCATCAACCGGCGGGAGTTCTGTGGGGCTGTCTTCCTTGATGTTCAGAAGGCCTTCGACAGCGTATGGGACGAGGGTCTGCTCTGGAAACTTCACCGCTTCGGCTTCCCGGTCCACCTGGTGAAGCTTCTCGCCTCCTATCTCCGGGACCGCACCTTTTGCGTTAAGGTGGGTGACGCGCTCTCCACAGTACGCCCCATTGCTGCGGGGGTTTCCCAAGGCTCTGTCCTTGGGCCCATGTTGTACACCATCTTCACGTCTGACCTTCCAACAGTGCCTCGTGTGGAGAAGGCCGTTTATGCAGACGACACAGTCATCTACTCTCGCAGCCGATGGACCGAGGTCTTAGTCCCCAGACTACAGAGTGCCTGCACCGCCTTGGAAGACTGGGCTGCCAAATGGCGTATCGGATTCAACCCCGCCAAGACGCACGCCATCGTTTTCACCTGGAAGAGGTCGATGCCCCGCCGCCAGCTGCGACTCTACGATACCGACCTCCCATGGCGAGTGACGGTGAAATACCTTGGCGTCCTCCTGGACAAGAAGCTGACTTGGAGGCTCCATATTGAAGACGTCCGCGCTAAAATCAACCTGGGTGCTCTCTACCCTGTGTTAAGCGAGCATTCTGCTTTATCTGTAGCGAATGGTCTCCTTATTTTCCGGCTTTACCTTCGCCCGATCTTCGACTACGCCTGTGAAGTCTGGGGCGGTGCGGCCCCCTCCTATCTTCACCGGCTGCAGACGCTACAGAACAAGATCCTGCGTCGAGTTTATCATGTTTCAGCGCGTTTCCCGCATCGCTACCTACATGACGCCGCTGACGAGCTGGAGGTCGTGCAGCGCCATCAAGTCATCGCCCGTCGATTTCATGATAAACTGGAGTCTTCCATTAACCCCCTCATCAGGCGACTGGGGGAACCAAACCAACAGCGCGGGCTGTATAGGCGTCCCCTCGCACTGCTTGACCTTTAGGTTGCCGGGGCCTCGCCCCACTCCGTTCATCTTTGGCACCTACAAGTTACCACCTACTGTCCCACACACACATCTGATCAACACCATAATACAGAAGTCCAGTACCTACCGTCCTTGCTGACCCCATGGAGAAGGAAATGCTAAGTAGTAAACCCTTCATTACATAGCTGCTTCGAGAAGCCAGCAGAATGTGGGCTGGAGCCCGCCAGACGCGGCTACATTGTCCCTCTCTGGTCGCTGGTGTTCCCTCCGCCGTCCGCGCCCGGCCTGGCCGTCTTCTGAAGTCGAGTTCATGACCTGTGGTGTGTCAGATCTGGTCTCCAATGTCAGACACCTTGTGTCACGGCTGTTCTCTCGGTCTCCACTTCTATTTCTTGTAGAATCCCGGAGTGTCCTGCGTTGAGTTTTCACAAGCTCAAGCGCTGGATTCCAGGCAGTGCTGATTTGGTATCCCAAGTGAAGGTTGATTAGATTGTCTGTGACCTTAATCTCAATTGCTTCTTTAATGACACTGTCCAAAAATCTTGAGGTCTGTGTCCCAATCTTGGTGTCATTGTAATCCATTGAATGACCAAGTTCCAGACAATGCTCTGCTATGGCTGATTTAGTTGCCTGCCTGAGTCTGGTATGTCTCTGGTGTTCTTTACACCTGATGTCCACAGTTCTGGTGGTCTGGCCAATGTATGACATCCCACACTGGCATGGTATGTTGTAAATACCTGGCTTGCGTAGCCCCAGGTCATCTGATACATTCCCCAGCATAGCCCCAGTTTTGGTGGGTGGGCAAAATATGCTCTTGATGTCATACTTCTGGAGAATCCTGCTGATCTTGGCAGAGATAGGTCCGGCATATGGCAGGTATGCCATCTTCTTTGCCTCTTCTGGATCTTCTTCTTGATCCTTAGGCCGGTTAGCAGGTTGAAGTGCCTTCTGGATATCTCTAGAGGAATACCCATTCCTGCTGAACACTGATTGTAAGTGTTCTATTTCTGTGGCCAGACTATCAGGATCTGACAGAGTTTGTGCTCTGTGGACCAGTGTTTTGAGCACTCCATTCTTCTGTGCCGGATGGTGGCAACTGCTGGCTTGTAGGTATAAGTAAGTTGCGTAGGTTTGCGGTACACACTGTGTCCAAATGTGCCATCTGCCTTTCTCTTCACCAAAACATCCAAGAACGGAAGTAGTCCATCCTTCTCCATTTCCATTGTGAACTGAATGTTCGGATGGCAAGAGTTCAGATGTAGCAGGAACTCATCTAACTTCTCTCTACCATTGGGCCAGATGACAAAGGTATCATCCACATACCGAAAAAAGCACTTGGGCTAATATGTGGCTGAAGAGAATGTCTCCTCTTCAAACCTTTCCATAAATAGGTGGGCCACCACTGGTGATAGAGGGCTGCCAATAGCCACCCCTTCTGTTTGTTCGTAAAATTGACCCCCATATAGGAAGTACGTCAAGGTGAGTACATGCCTCAATTGACCGTGGAGGGGTCCGTTGAAGCCGAGTTTGGCGGGCGCGGACCACCGATGGAACACTCGACCCGGCGCGGACCGATTAGGGAACGCCCAGCTCCTCCCAGGCATAAATACTGGACTCGATCTGCCCCTGCCTCTGCACCTGACGTCCTCGATGTGGGCTTTCCACGTTAGCTTCTGGTCGAGAATGACTCCCAGGTAGCGTCCAGTCCTGCTCCACGGGACGGGGCTTCCCATGACGGTGACTGGCGGTAGATCTGGTGGCAGTGGTCTTCATGTGAACACCACTGCCTGGCTCTTCGCCGCATTCTGTTTAAGGCGCCACTTGGTCGACCACGCACCAAGGGCCTCACATCCACGCTGGAGCAGGCGGCGCATCTCGACTGCCTTCATACTCCGCACGAATAGCGCTGTGTCGTCGGCGTAGAGTGCCAACTTCACCGGCGCCACGCGTGGAGTGTCGGCCGTGAATAAGGAGTAGAGCAGGGGGCCGAGAACGGACCCCTGCGGCACTCCAACATGGATGGGTCGGTGCGTGGACGTCCCCTCGTCCAGGCGGACATGGAAAGTCCTGTGGGCCAGATACGACCGGAGTAGGACCCCGTGCGATGTCGGGACCCTGTGCACAAAAAGTACACGAGGCCGTCGTGCCACACGGAGTCGAATGCCCTGGAGACGTCGAGGAGCACCCTCCCAAGGTATTCACACGTCTCCAGGGCGCGCATGGCCTCTTCCACCAACCGCATCAGCTGATGGACCGTGGAGTGACCCCTCCAGAAGCCGAACTGCTCATTTGGTATCACTCCTTCTGCTGTCACGTGGCGAAGCAGGCACCTGGCGTAGAAGCGCTCGAACACTTTGGAGAGGGCCGGTAGCAGACTGATGGGTCTGTAATTGGCAACATCACGCGGGTCCTTGTTTGCTTTGGGGATGGCCACCACCTCTGCATGTTTCCACACAGAGGGGTAGACACCCGAGCGAAGGACCTGGTTGAAGATACCTGCCAGCAGTGGATGGGCCCCTGCTGAAAGGTTCCTCAGCAGGTGGTTGGTGACCCCATCAGCGCCTCCGACCTTCCTAGTATTGAGCGCCTTCAGCTGTGCGGCCACCTCCGCCTCGGAGATGGCTTCGATGACGTCCCTGTCGTCCCTTGCCTCCAGGAACACCGGGAGTTGCTCGGCAACCCGCTGGATATGGTCGTCTGACACACCCCAGATCATGAACTCGACTTCAGAAGACGGCCAGGCCGGGCGCGGACGGCGGAGGGAACACCAGCGACCATAGAGGGACAATGTAGCCGCGGACCTCAGACGTAACACACGACGCGGCGCGCACCGATTAGGGAGCACCCAGCTCGAAACAGAAGTGGAAATCATAGTAACAGTCAGGAGATAGAGTACCCAACATCTCAGACCGGGTCTGACACACCTCAGACGATAACCACATCCGTTGAGGACGGCCAGAACGGGCGCCGACGGCAGTCGGAACATCTGCGACTGGAGGGGTCCGTTGAAGCCGAGTCTGGCGGGCGCGGGCCACAGATGGAACACTCGACCCGGCGCGGACCGATTAGGGAACGCCCAGCTCCTCCCAGGCATAAATACTGGACTCGATCGACCCAAGGACCAGTCTCAGGTAGCACCTGAAGAAGACAGCGAGGCACGCTGTTGAAATATCGTGCGAGAACGACGCGAACATCCGGCTGGATTCCCGAATATCCAAGATGTCAACAGATCGCCGGGAAAGCATGAAGAATTACAGCTAAAGTTATTGTTTGCAGTTCAAGCGTTTAAGATGTTCTCAGATATCATACGAAACAGCCGATCTACCATCCTGGACAAGACAACAAGCTAATCCACGGTAGCTGTGGATTTGAGAAACTTCTGAAGGGGACTCGATTGCATCCGTAATGCACAAACCAACGGGCACTGTGTAGAAGAGAGAACGTCGCGTACAAGTCTCATCCCCACAGACCCATCTCTTCCTTTCCTGTTTTATTCACAAATGGCTTGACGGTATTAGGTCTGTCGGTAACCCTCCGTATCGCCAAGAATTTATCTGATCTTGGCGTCCAGATCATTAATTGAGTGATCAGAATATCGTTAGTAAGCTCATCATCTTTCTTGTGATATCCCCCTCTGCATTTTACAGAGCAGTTCGAAGACTTATCTTGACAAAATAGACACATGGTGAGTCGTTCAGGTCTTCTTTGAATCTCTTATGCTAATACAGGTTGGTAAGGGTCCCAGACTGACGAACAATATTCAAAAATGGTTCAGATGGCTCTGAGCACTATGGGTTTTAACAACCGAGGTCATCAGTCCGCTATAACTTAGAACTACTTAAACCTAACTAACTTACGGACATCACACACATCCATGCCCGAGGCAGGATTCGAACCTGCGATCGTAGCAGCCGCGCTGTTCCGGACTATAGCGCCTAGAACCGTTCGGCCACAGCGTTATCCTGTTGTGATACACCTGCAATGCTGTTCATGAATGGCAACACAAAAGGTCGAATCACTAGATCAACGTAAATTTGCAGCCAGGATGTTGTCATAGGGAATCACATCTCAGACGATAACTCCAATTACAGGTCCAGTGTGTCTAGCGCAAAGACGTGTTGGTTGCAGGCCCTTGACCGGCTTCCTTCTAGCCAACACACGGCCATCGCTGGTCACAGTGCCCAGGACACGCGCCATCTGTGATTTGTGGTTGTATCCAACAGCACCCCACACCATAACGCGTTGAGTTGGCATTGTACACTCCTGGAAATGGAAAAAAGAACACATTGACACCGGTGTGTCAGACACAACATACTTGCTCCGGACACTGCGAGAGGGCTGTACAAGCAATGATCACACGCACGGCACAGCGGACACACCAGGAACCGCGGTGTTGGCCGTCGAATGGCGCTAGCTGCGCAGCATTTGTGCACCGCCGCCATCAGTGTCAGCCAGTTTGCCGTGGCATACGGAGCTCCATCGCAGTCTTTAACACTGGGAGCATGCCGCGACAGTGTGGACGTGAACCGTATGTGCAGATGACGGACTTTGAGCGAGGGCGTATAGTGGGCATGCGGGAGGCCGGGTGGACGTACCGCCGAATTGCTCAACACGTGGGGCGTGAGGTCTCCACAGTACATCGATGTTGTCGCCAGTGGTCGGCGGAAGGTGCACGTGCCCGTCGACCTGGGACCGGACCGCAGCGATGCCCGGATGCACGCCAAGACCGTAGGATCCTACGCAGTGCCGTAGGGGACCGCACCGCCACTTCCCAGCAAATTAGGGACACTGTTGCTCCTGGGGTATCGGCGAGGACCATTCGCAACCGTCTCCATGAAGCTGGGCTACGGTCCCACACACCGTTAGGCCGTCTTCCGCTCACGCCTCAACATCGTGCAGCCCGCCTCCAGTGGTGTCGCGACAGGCGTGAATGGAGGGACGAATGGAGACGTGTCGTCTTCAGCGATGAGAGTCGCTTCTGCCTTGGTGCCAATGATGGTCGTATGCGTGTTTGGCGCCGTGCAGGTGAGCGCCACAATCAGGACTGCATACGACCGAGGCACACAGGGCCAACACCCGGCATCATGGTGTGGGGAGCAATCGCCTACACTGGCCGTACACCACTGGTGATCGTCGAGGGGACACTGAATAGTGCACGGTACATCCAAACCGTCATCAAACCCATCGTTCTACCATTCCTAGACCGGCAAGGGAACTTGCTGTTCCAACAGGACAATGCACGTCCGCATGTATCCCGTGCCACCCAACGTGCTCTATAAGGTTTAAGTCAACTACCCTGACCAGCAAGATCTCCGGATTTGTCCCCCATTGAGCATGTTTGGGACTGGATGAAGCGTCGTCTCACGCGGTCTGCACGTCCAGCACGAACGCTGGTCCAACTGAGGCGCCAGGTGGAAATGGCATGGCAAGCCGTTCCACAGGACTACATCCAGCATCTCTACGATCGTCTCCATGGGAGAATAGCAGCCTGCATTGCTGCGAAAGGTGGATATACACTGTACTAGTGCCGACATTGTGCTTGCTCTGTTCCCTGTGTCTATGTGCCTGTGGTTCTGTCAGTGTGATCATGTGATGTATCTGACCCCAGGAATCTGTCAATAAAGTTTCCCCTTCCTGGGACAATGAATTCACGGTGTTCTTATTTCAATTTCCAGGAGTGTATGTCTTGTGCGAATGCCACTCCCCCTGCCTGCGGCGAACCAAAATCTGGTTATCATTTTTACATAAACACAACCTGGATTCGTTCAAAAACCTTGTCTGTTGTTATTTAAGTCTCCAGTGATGTCATACCATACGCCACTGCCATCTAGCATGTTTTTGATGATTCGTCAAAGGTAGGCAGAGAAGTGGACAACGCGCACGTAGCCCAAACTGTAATAAACGACGACGGACTGTCACCCGGGATAGTGCAGTATGTGTTACATTGTTCAACTGTTGCCCCTGAGCCGAAGTGGATGTATACGTGTCCTGCAATGCCATTCGGATGACGTGTCGATCTTCTCAGGGAGAGGGGAATGGTCTCGTTGTTTTCTATGGCCTTCCATGAACCAATCTACACACACACCTTGCATTGCCGAAACAATTCTTCTCACATCAGCAGCAATTTCCTGGATGAATGCATCACATTCTGTCATGCCAATAATGGGCACACTTTCAGACTCACTATTTTCACTGTTCGGTTCGCGCGTATGTCTGCAGGGCATCTTTGCACGTCTGCTCAAGTCACACTGCTCCATTACCTTCGGTTTATAGCGACAGTGAGAGCCGCAGGAACATTTTACCAGTAGGTGGTCTTGACCGGTATCAGTGTTGACCGTGAACCCGCGGGCCGACATGGTTCAAATGCTAATAATTTCTGCAGAACATACTAATGTACTTGTCCTGTAAATATGAATGTCCTATCTCTAGTCGTTCACGGTATTCTGCTTTCTTTTTCCGAACATGGCGGTATTTGTACTGTAGAAGCACATTTGCAACACTAAAGCATCAATATCAATCGTTAGAATACAAAGGTTTACATTTACATCCTAAATTAAATGTAATAATCGAATTCCTCGGTTCTTAATTGCAAAAACTGCTTTCTTTATATCTGTCCATTACAGCGCCTTCTACCGGGAATGGAAAATAATGGCTTGACTAAACCTAACGTAATTTTGGTCTATAATCCGAATATACAATAAAGATGAGGGTTTCCCATTTGAAAATTCAAAGCTAGCCCCGCCCACCCATGAGGGGTGGTTAGCTGGCCAGTTGTAGCACAGACAGTGAGAGCTTCCATGCCCTCTTTTGCATGTCATCTCTCATTTTCATTAATTTTATTAATGTTCTATGTCGTTGCGCGGTGGTAACAGACTGAATAAGGTTATTGTATTGAGAGTAGTTCAAAAATACTTTTCACTTGATTCCTATGCATGTCGGGTTACTTCCCTGGGTGGCCTGTGTGAGGCGAGCATCAGAGGACGCGGCACACTTCATTTCCTGATGGGGGCTGCACTAGACGTCTGAGTGTCGCCGCAGTTTATGTGTTTACCATTCTGGCGCGTCCGGAATGAAGACTCCTGGCACCGACTGACTGCATTGTCCTCTTGATTCTCAGAATACTTGTGAACCGTGCCCTGCTGGGTGCAACTGTCTGGCATCGGATGGCCGGTGGTGTAGGCATGTTGTTTTCACAGCCGGTCAAACGGCAAGTTCAGTGCCCTCAGCTGAATAGCAGAGGCATGATTGGTCAACTTAAACTGAGGCTAGTTGATGTCAAAAAGCCCTGTTCGAAATTGGAGGGAACGGTCGCTATTGGCGCGAATGATGTTGTGAGACAGTGTGGGGGAATTTTGGAATCAGAACTGAATGCTGATCGCGGTTTGTCTAGGATAGTAGGGAGTTGAGCAATGTTGGCTTCGCCCTTGCATTGTGCGGGTGCAGGGATTCAGGATCTGATCTTTGTCGGAGTTGGACGGTCTTGTGACTTCGTCGCACCTGTTTTCGGCAGAACTTAGAATTCTCTGACAGCCTTCGAGGCCAGGGGTTAAAACAGAGTTGCTGCATACCAGAAGTCGGCGCCTACATCATCAGAAAGCTACCTACCGACTACCTACGACAAATTTCAGGATTGGTAAGTATTTTGGGGCTCCGGCATTGTAGGACCTATCAATTCTATACTGAAGTCCTTACCAGCACACGCGCTCCCTTTGCCACAAGTTCACCTTGCTTGTTTCTCCACTGCAATATAGTCGAGAGAGTCATATTTGATTGATTAGGACCTCCAGTCATTATCGTCACAGAGCACACAGAGAGTAGGAGCCCTTGTTCTCGAGCCAACTCTTATTCGCATATTAGTTCAGAAAGCTACTGTTTGAGTCGATAATCATGTGTCTCTATGTTCTGATGTATAATAAATCTCATTGTAATATTTAAGCTGCATATCATTTCGTAGATATATGCAGAATCCCATTTCCTCTTGTTTATTATGGCAAAGCTCTCCTTTTTTCTGTGAGTAGATTACGATTTTTATTCAATTATTGTGAGTGTGCACTCCTTATTTTACCAACTAGTAGGGTCCACCATCATTTCCCTTCGTTACCGTTGTGCGAAAAATTAATTAGATGGTAGATGAGGAGGGGGTCGAGTGCATGTCTCGTTCTCATGCAAAATTCGTCAGAATTAAAGAGGTACAAACTCTTCTCCACCCCGGCACCTCGCAACAGGTGTCCCCTTTACTCCCTTTACTAGTATTAATTTTTCACCTAGAAGATTGTTTTCTCACGCTGCGTCATTTTCGAGATACTTAGTTGTATTAAGTTAAAACAAACGCCCCGTGGAGTAGAAATATTGCGAAAAAGTTCAAGCGGTTGTAGTGGGTGTCTTGAGGAACAAATCGAGAATAGGAACCCGTGTCCAGAAACGTCATCCAATGACGTTACAGGGTGCCGAAGTTATAGGCGTCGGCAGCTACCACTGGGCGACTCCTTCGCAGCAAACGTGACTGTACGTTGACGGACCTTAGGTGGAACGTATCGCAACATTGTTTGTTATTCAGTAATCGCAACTGATTTCCACGAGAAGATGGAGTTAGCTGCTGCATAGAACGGCCTTGTCTCCTATGAATCCGATGTTCTGTTGTCTCGGTCGATGACTGTTTCGGGTACGGGTTCCCAACTGCAGTTTATTTTTCTGCCGTACACCAAAAAACGCAATTAGATTTAGTCTGTTGGGTTCTTCGTATACACTGACTTACAATCGGTACATCCCTCACAGGGAAACTACACTGCTCACCCTGCAAATCATCACTGGTGTCCAATGAAGCTCCGTTTCGAAGTTTCATTCGTATTTTGATATTCACACCTTGGTCCACGACCAAACATACCTTGTGGTGGAAGCAGTAGAATTACAAGTTGAAGAACTCAATACTAATAATACTAACATAGAAAACAGAGTAACCTCTGGTAGTTGTAGTAATACTATTGTACAGCATGTGGCTTCAGTTGACGCCGCTTCCATCAGATGTCGTCAGTTTCTATGTTTTGTTCCAGACAAAAAAATTCATCCATTAGAGTTCTGGAATGATTTTGGGGATATTTTGCCTAATGCATGGTCAGAGGGAGAAAAAATTTCTTTCATAAGAAGTCATTTGTCAGGAGCTGCTTTGCGGTGGTCAGCTGACGTAATGATAAGATGCAAAATTCTTTCTAAATTTAAAAATGTATTTCTTAACGAATACTGGTCACACAGCAAGCAAAACGATGTTTTAAGAAAGTTTTGGAGTGGGAAAAAATTTGCTCCAGGTCGTGAGTCCGTAAAAGAATTCTGTCGAAAGGGGGTTCCACGGCTGTTGCATCTGACAGAAAAGATGAAAGCAGGAATGATTATCGTGGGACTAGAAAGTAAGCTGCCTTGGTCTGGCAGAAGAGAATCATGTCCACACCTACGGAAAATGTGGATAGGTTCACTGAATATTTAGAGCGAGTAGAAAGACTAGCTGCTGCTGAAAAGCAGATGAAAAATAATAACAGGTCTTCTCAAAATCACGTGAACGACAGAGATAATGCTAGTGGGAATATGAATGTTAGAAGTATGGAGGTTCAAAATACAATATCTAACTATCGTAGCCAAGGACGAGGTGGAGGAAGAGGGGGTAGACAGCCATGACGCTTTAGCAACGTTGTTATGACGAAAGCAGAAATGTAAATAATGTGCCGGTGAGACAAGACGGTGAGCAAAATACTGCCCTATCTGATTATGTATCAAATGAACCCAACAGGCCGCATGTGGGAAACTAGATCCCGTCTACGAGGAAACTGGCGCTCACAAGGCGGAAAAAGTAACACAGCCAGTAACAAAAACACAGACCACAGTCAGTTAGCACACGCGAACAGAAAACAGGGATAGTGAAAAAGGAACAGACTGTACCAATGTTGACTTAAACCGTTCTTGTAATGTAGTTGACAGCATTTTGGATACTTTCGAAAAATGAGTCAAAGAAGAGTAGGAAAACGTTATAGATAGTAGGGAGGAAGAAGTTAACGGGTTTGGATCTGATATGGACAAAGATGAGGTAAAGGCTTAGATCTTCGACAATTATGGCGATGCGAAGGCTAAAGTTGCAGCAGAGGAAGTAGAGTCAGTTTTGCCAGGTTTTAAAGAGGAGGAATTGATGGATGAAGGGGTAGCAATAATAATGAGGTCAAGGAACCTGTTAGCTGTATTGACTTGCCACTAACTGTAACAGCCGACGATAGTGTTGTAAATAGCAGTGTTGTGCAAGCACGCTGTTGCTCAGAGGTAGGGAATAGTTTAGCTGTTGTGCAGCAAGCAGAAGTAGAGGGCGTCGTCAGATGCTTTGATTTAAAATTGGTGGACAGGTTGAAAAAGGCAGCTAAAAATGTAGAGATTGATGATCCCCTGAATCTAAGTGTGAATGTACTTGCAAACGTATCAGAACTACTTTAGCAGGAAACAAACTGAGAAGGATTCATTAGAAGATGTTTATGAGAAGCCTGTTCCGAGTAAAACAGCGTATCCTAATACAAAAACTAATATCTCAGGAGTAACAGTGCGTTGTCTTCTTGACAGTGACAGTGAAGCAAGGGCTTTGTCGCAAGCATTTTTTTATTCTATTCCTAATAAGATTGAATTAACTGTCATGAAAGTAAGTGATTTGAAAATAATAGGTGCTTTTTGAAAAGTTTCTAGACCAGTGCAGCACGAAGCTTTGATACCAGCTGATATAGGTGACGTGATAATAGATCATCCTTGTTTAATCGTGCACGATTTAAGTGTTGAGATATTATCAGGCACAAATTGCTTAACAAAATATCATAGGAGGACTGATTTTGACCAGAACAACTTACCTTTAACCGTACCTGACTCTCAGGTAATAAAAGAGCCTTTTATAGAAAGTTGTATAGGCAGTAATAATGAAACCTAGGAACTGTCTATTAGGGTGATGAGGAATAAAGGATACTTGCAGCAAGATGCTGAATTCAGTAGCAAGGTGCAAGATGCTAATGCCCAAGACAACTGTATACTTAAAGAGATAGATGCTAAGGTACGGCCAAAAAATCAAATTCGTGATAAAAGGGTTCTGAACAGAAATACAAGAAATGATGCAAAAGCTTTACTCACCAGTTTTAGCATTTGTAAACTAGTTTCAGTCAAAACTACAGGATGATAACAAAACGTTTTAAAAAGGACAGCAACTAATTTCCGTATGGAGTCTGTGATTGTTTGGGGGATACATGGTTTGGCGTACTGTGCGTTCTCAGTTGAATGAAACTTTACTCCCTTTCAAGTTTCATTCCCTTTTTCTGTCCTATCATAGTAAGTAAGGAATATATCTCTTCATGCTGTATATATGCTATTACTTTGTGATGTCCTCCTAGTGAATAAGAATTATGCCCGAATATGACTATATCCAAATGATAACTTACAAAAGAATAAGACAGGTAGTTTGCAGGAGTAAATTATAAAGGTTAAAATAACAATGGGTAACTTTTGTGCACCAATAACAGGAAAAGCACGGCTAAAGTAAATAAGTAATAAATATAATCCGTAAAACTGTTAGTAACTATGAAACATGGAACGATTTGCATCAAGAGAAGTTATTAAAGCTGGAATTTCCTAAAATCTGAACCAATAGACTCTGCTTAAATTAATAATGTTTGGTTGGGAGTAAGGCGGTCTGAAGGTAAAAGAGAGTAATAATGTTGTGCCATTAGCATTAAGCCAAAGCGTTTTAATATTCCAGTTTCTCATTCTGGAAACATCCCCCAGGCTGTGGCTAAGCCATGTCTCCGCAATATCCTTTCTTTCAGGAGTGCTAGTTCTGTAAGTTTCGCAGGAGAGCTTCTGTAAAGTTTGGAAGGTAGGAGACGAGGTACTGGCAGAAGTAAAGCTGTGAGTACCGGACGTGAGTCGTGCTTCGGTAGCTCAGTTGGTAGAGCACTTGCCCGCGAAAGGCAAAGGTCCCGAGTTTGAGTCTCGGTCGGGCACACAGTTTTAATCTGCCAGGAAGTTTCGTTTTAATATTAATTGAAGGAGACGTGTTGAAGTGGTGTGAGGATCACACCAAATGTATAGATAAATAATGAGGTCAGTAGGCTGACGAAAAGAAAACGGAGAAAGAAGCGTCGAAAAATATGTATAACTGAAAACGCGGTAAAACAGGAGAAATAAAGTCGGTAGGCTGACATATGTGGTGAAAAGGTGAAAAGTTGACGAGTAATTCCCACATGTCTCGTAAAAAGGTTTGAGAAACATTTAAGCTTGCTTAAGGTAGATAAACGCAGACAACAAAATACAAATAAATGAATGTGTTAAGAAATGCAGATCGTATGGCATAATAAAAACAGCTCTCTAATTATGTGTGTCACTAAGCAAAGTAACTGCTGCCCAACAATTGATTTCTTTAGCGTACTAATCCGTACAATAATTGAGCCAAAGGAAGGAGAAACTTACAAAAGTTACTCAGTTTTCTAAGTAAAGCAACATCTAAAGTAATACAATAAATTGCAAAATAGACCAAAATGTCACTATTTAAGAACATAAATTTAACTTCAGTACAAAATAGGTATGGTTCATGTGAAAAAGAAAAGAGAACTGCAACGTTTGTGATTCCGGCTTAATAATGCAGTGAAATATTACGATTTTATGATGTAATGTACTGCCAGTAACCGTTTTGAAGTTAATAACAATTTTCTAAGTAAAAAGAGAAGAGAAAAGAAATTCTTTCTTGTAACTCCTCAATTGTTGGAACTATTAAAGAATAATAGAATATAAAATGTGTTTTGTCCTCCCTTAGACGTAAATTGAGAACAGAAGCTTAGGTTATGTGATCTGTTTCTCAGGGACATGGAGGCTTCATGAAAAGCAGCCTACAAGCTGTAGCGAGGACAACACGTTCTTTCCTTCTTGTAATAAAATACAATGGAGAAGTAAATTCCCACCCCCTACTTCTAATGATTTAGTGAAAGTGTCGTACGAACGCTCAGGTTGGTTTGTCCGCCGCTCGTGGTCTCGCGGTAGCGTTCTCGCTTCCCGAGCACGGGGTCCCGGGTTCGATTCCCGGCGGGGTCAGGGATTTTCACCTGCCTCGAGATGACTGGGTGTTTGTGTTGTCCTCATCATTTCATCATCATCCAGAAAAGTGGCGACATTGGACTGAGCAAAGATTGGGTAATTGTACGGGCGCTGATAACCACGCAGTTGAGCGCTCCACAAAACCAAACATCATCATCATCGCTCAGGTTGGTGCCTACGTTTGTGCTGAAATAAGTGAGTACTGAAAAGCGAAAAAAATTCATGTGCTCCTTTTTCAAGTAAAGACTAAAAAACATTTTATAAAAAAGTAATTTTGCAATAATCAAAAGTTTTATTTCATGTTTCTATGTAATTTGTGTACATGTTTGTAAAATTCCATTATGTCATTTTTTCTTTGTATATATGTACGGTTATTTTGTAAGTTTAGTGTTAAGGAATTTTGTTAAAAATCAGTTTCATTCAAAGGAGGTCAGCTATAATAACATCCCTTGTTTCCAATATTTAATTTTTTCTAAAAATAAATTTTTCATAAGACTGGCGATACAAGCGCTGTATCATTTGAGTGATACAGAGGCTAGAGAGTGTGCCGGGACTTAATCCCAGTTCACTGCTAGTAGCGCCACGTCACCATAACGCGTCTGTGCATAGCACACAAGTATTGCACCATAATTTAATAATGAAATTAAAAGTTAAAGTTTCTTTTCCAAACGTTGTCAGCAGGTGCTTTAGTATATTAATGTTGAAAGTGTCAAATCTCAGATTGATTAGATGAAATCTTTCCATAAAGTCATGGTTTTTAAGAAAAAAACAAGTGGCGCAGAACAATGAAGCTAGGAAGTCGAAAGTCAGTCATAATGTGTAGATGTATGTCAAAAGTAACTGGTACAAGTTTCAACTTGATCGGAACAAAATTTTAGTCAGAATTCACATTTTTACGAAGAATAATTGGCGCTAAATAATAAAGCTAGAAAGCCAAAAATTTATATTAAGCTTCAGTTCAGCATAAAAATAGTAACTACGTGACCCCATTAAGTTACCTCTAATAGTTTTCGAGTAATTTACTGAAAACTAAATTTGGAACAACAACGTTCGTATTTGTAGTAGGTTAAGTATCCGTTATATAAATGCTGGAAAGTTGTGATTACAGCACGTGATGAAACCTATAAAAATAATAGAGCTATAACAAGTGTCAAGACCTTGATGTTGACAACAACCAATACAAGATCTCTTAAAGTTGTAGTTCAGAGGTCATGTTCTACTGTCACTTCCGTTCTCAATATTCTACGTGGCAAAGTTGATATGTAGGCGAGCTAAAACTCTTTCTGTGATTTTAACCAACTCAACTACATTCATACAGAAATTACGAAGATTCTAAATTGATTCATGACATTGTTATAAAATATTGTGTGTCCGAGGAAGCGGCCATTTGGATGCTGCTACTTGTGTTTAGAGCGGACGACGGCAGGTGTTTCTGTCGGCCGTCCGCTGCGCCCGTATGTAAATACGGCCGGAGAGGCAGTGACCACTTCAATTCGCACCCAGCGACTGTACGGTCCAAGTCAGTCAAAGGCCGGAGTACGTGCTGCCTCGGATGACGTCACAGCCAGACTACAACTAAACTCATGTTCTAGTTATAATAGAATGTGAACACGTTAGGACTGTACACCGTCCTAGATCACTTATATTTCGCGGAAGTAACTGTTAGTGTGCTGCCCATAATGTTAACAAATCCGCGTGGCAAGTGGTGACAATTATTTTCCGCTTTTGTGGCGAGCTATTATTTCGATTATCAGAAGGGCGAAAGACCAGTTAATGGGAACTTACCGTAGAGGTCGCCTCTGAACTGCTCATCGTGCTGTTTAGATTAGATTGATTTATTATAAGTATGAACATCATGAATATTACGATGTTGTACGTGTGAAAATTTATCAAATATATCTATTAATTAGATCTCTAAATCTCCAATTATAATCATAGTCCTGATCCCGATGAGTAAATTGAGAGAAAAAATATTTCTTTCAGTGGACTGGACAAGAATGTGGACTTGCATATTGGAAACGATGGTCAGTATGTCTCCATCGCTTTCTGGCTTGGCTACAGTTAGTTTTCAGGCTCTCCTCGTAACAGACGGCGGCGCCGCCAAACATACCTCCCATCCTGGCCTGCTTCCCCAAACCCACTGTACTCTTCCACGAACAACAGATGAGAATGTGTAACTTTTGTATTATAAGTAGCTCCATTTAAATATGTTTTCAGACTGAAAGAGAGCCCAGTAACTCCAGCAGCAGTAGGCGTGCAACGGACATTTAACTTCCGAAAGGTGGACAAGTTCTTAATGGGATTCAGATTACTATTAGAAGCGTTGTTTTACTTGAGTTTTTGCAGAAGAGTACTTTCATTTCGACACCCACAGAGAACGCCGCCAAGAGATTCCGTCGCCACTGGTGCCATAGACTTCAGTAAAAGAAGAAATCAGTGTACATGGCGACCAATCGCGATAAGGAAAAAATCTCGGTTCGAGAACCGATTGGTACAAATTTTCGATTGTTTCTATATACTAAACAGAGACTAAACTGTTGTCAGCAAGAAATGCACAAATATTTTAAGTGGTGAGGTATGACGAATAACGAATCTGTATTTGGACGTGTACCTGGGTAACCTATATGAACAGTGTGATCAATGCTGCTACCGGCTCAGAGTGGCTCGATGCTCAACGCGCAATGTTTTTAATAGTTTTGTGTGCGTTCACCTGTGTAGCGAGCACGATATTGTTTTAAATTGTGTTAACGCTCCGAATACCGATTCCATACCATAACGTACCTGCAAATACGGTAAGTATTCCAGCATTATTGCATGCCCTTTGCCATTTCATTTTCCATCATTTAACGGCGTTAAATACTTATGTCGTAGGTTGAGTCTGTGGTAACAACGTGGAATCTACAATTTCACAACAATATCTGTAGCTAATTTTTAACTTGTTATGAATAATATTGCTAACGTAATTATGGACGACAATCTAGAGCCGCACCAGGTTCTTTCTCTGTCTGCTGTAAAACCAGAAATCGGAAAGCTGCATTGTGGAATCCTATAAATTTACACTTCTGAATGAGGTATGTGTTTTGTCTTGCGGTCTGACACTAGTAATGCCCAAACAATAATCTTGCTTAGATCTTATTGTTCTAGAACCTCTTAGTGTTGCAGTGTACACTTTTTTGTGTTTCTAAGAGAAGAACTAAGAATTCCATATATTTGTAATTTAAAGAAATGAAATAATTTTTAAGGTCGGTTATCGTTACTTCCGGAACATTGAATTACATGACTAAAAATTCACAAACGCTGCCCTTTGACGAACATATACACTTAGGGACAGTCTAATTTAGCCGCACAATTATGAAAATTTAATACTGCAGCTGATAACCACTGGGGTCCGCACACCGTAAGCTTAATTAAGTGATTATAAAAATTTGAATAATTTTATGTTTGATTAATAGCAGAAGCTGCCCAAATTTCTTCACAGAGGCCGAGCACTAGAAATTAATTTATTGCTCTTTATTAAAAATCTTGTGTATCTTTATCGGCTGCCGGAAACGATCGCGGCGCAGAAGGTGTTTAGCGGGTTGATGCTATCCATTCGAAAGCGGCCTAAGCGATAAACGCTGTTCGCCGGTAACGTAAACAATAACCTGCGGACGCAACAACCGGTCCAGAATTGGGACAATAAGCGGCGCTGTTAATTTGTCCGATTTTTGGAAGGCTGTTCGGTTTGATGTCCGCTGTTCGCGCAATATCCACCCTTTTATTGTTAATCTAGCTTTATGACGTGGTGGCAAAGGAGGGTGGGACGCAAACGGACGAGCATTGATTGAAGCATTTTTAACACCGCCGCTCGGAGTAATGTATTCGGCGCAGATTGTCACGCGCATATTAGGTTCGTATCAATATTTCACGCGGCTGGCGCATCGGGTACAGATAATGCCGAACGCGAATGGGAATTAATTATGTGAACTCTAACTATCTAGATTGCGGGTAGCTTCAATGGCGCGAAAATTATAAAAAGTGGCAAAATGGAAAAAGCGTTAATAGAGTTTGATCGCTCCAGTGATTCGAGTGTAATAAATTAGCTGCGGAAACGTTTTTATTCCAGTGTTTTGTAATTAACTGGAATTATTGTTTTAGATGGAACGGGCGGCCGCGCCGGCAGAGCACGGCATTACGCATTGTTCGCCGGCGTTTGTGCGTATTACGGCGGACGTAATTGATATTAGATGTTTTATGGCGAATTCTATACGCAATTATCGGAATTTTATTGTGAAGCTCTGTCCCTCTGGGCGGCACGAAAGCCGGAAAAATAAGCTATTAAACATGCATCCGTCATGTGGGACACTGAGCGTCCGCAGTCCTTTAACACGCAGTTTCCAAATTTTAAAAGTCTGTGACGAAATAGAAAGAGCGTTAATATAACACAAGACTCACAGCCTATTCAATGTGGCGCAATTTCGGCAGCTTGCGGGTCAATTTCACTGCTCGTTTGGTCAGGCCTTACGAAGCTGTGTGGATCCCTATCCAGACATTTCCGCTTCGAACAAATTGGACGCGGCAACCGGGTATCCGCTATGGAACGTCCTGTTCAGTAGCTAATTGTGACAACAGCTAAACCACTGAGCTCCAAGGCCAATGATCAGCATTAGTCCTTTATTAAATGGGAACAGAAACCATAACATCTCACAATAATTATTTTTAAAAACATTATTGGAGGTGTTGGCGATCCAACTATAATCTGTAAATAGGTTTGATTTTAGACTGATTTTAGGATTGTAAAAATGTATTTTACGCTCTTCTCCATACTCTTTTTGTGAGCCATATTATTGTGGTTCTTTGTTATTTCAAATTGTTGTCTTACATCCTTGTACAATGTTCTTACATTTACAAATAATTGACATTTTAGGTCAGCCACAGCACTACATATTTAATTTATACTTGTTTTTCATGAAATCATTTCAATTTATGTCTAACAATAGAAAATCCAGGACGGAAACTAACAATATTATGAGAAGGGTAGTTGCTACACACCATATAGCGGAGATACTGAGTCGTCGGTAGATACAACAAAAAGACTGCCACAAAATAAGCTTCGTCAAAAATAGGCGGCAGACACACAGACACACTCATGCAAACGCAACTCACACGTTCATGACCACAGTTTCTGGCAGCCGAAGCCAGGTAGTCCAGCTTCAGGAGCCAGAAACTGTGGTCATGTATCTGTTGTAAGTAGGCTGTTTAGGTTTTTATATTGGTAACGCCACGTAGCGCTCGGTATGAAAATCACTGGCTGTGCTGTGTGCAGTCTGTGGCTGGTTTGCATTGTTGTTTGCTATTGTAGTGTTGGGCAGCTGGATGTGAACAGCGCGTAGCGTTGCGCAGTTGGAGGTGAGCCGCCAGCAGTGGTGGATGTGGGGAGAGAGATGGCAGAATTTTAAGAGCGGACGATCTGGACGTGTGTGTGCTAGAAAGAGTAAATTTGTAATACTGGATATCATGAACTGATATATATATATATATATATATATATATATATATATATATATATATATATATATTATGACTTTGAACATTATTAAGGTAAATACATTGTTTGTTCTTTATCAAAATATTTCATTTGCTAACTATGCTTATCAGTAGTTCGAATCTTTTATTCAGCTGGCAGTATTGGCGCTCGCTGTATTGCAGTAGTTTGAGTAACGAAGATTTTTGTGAGGTAAGTCATTCGTGAGAGGTATAGGTTATTGTTAGTCAGGGCCATTCTTTTGTAGGGATTTTTGAAAGTCAGATAGCGTTGCGCTAAAAATATTGTGTGTCAGTTTAAGCACAGTCATTTATAATTTTTCTAAGTGTGAGAGTTGCATTTGTGGGAGTGAGTGCGTGCGTGCGTGCGTGTGTGTGTGTGTGTGTGTGTGTGTGTGTCGCCTGTTTTTGACAAAGGCCTTGTTATCCGAAAGTTTATTTTGTGTCAGTCTTTATTTATGTTCAACATTACTCAATTTCACCAGCTTGTTTTAGAAATATAGCTACGTATTTCTCTTTAACACTGCTAGTCTCTCATACCAGTTTGTTACTGCTTACTGGAACATTACGATCTACAGCTGTTACTGTAGATTGATACGAACGTTAGTGGAAACTGCTTATTTATACCCTGAGATTGCATGTATGGAGTATGGAGCGTTATCTACTTCATTTAGAGATGAGATGTTTGTAGCTGCCTGAATGGAAACCGCCGAAGATCAGCGTTTTCTCCACGGTAACCGACTGCTTCGTACATCTATAGAAGGTCGTCTGCTGGACATCACCTATCGATATTCACAGCCATCTCTTTGGAAATCGCCCAGACGCCACATCTTTGGTACGGCGTCCATAATTTCCCCACATAAACCAACAACTTCGTTATTATTTTGCAAAGTACCCCAAGAGGACAATTCATGGCCAGCGAACGCGATATTTGTTTGATTCCTTTTGAAAGCTTTTAGTATATTTATTTTACAGTAGCTGTGTTAACAAGCTGTTTCTTCATATTTATAAAATTATTCTACGTAATTATGAGGGTTTTATCTACTAATAATTACGTCTTTCTGTACATAATTATCTCGACTTACATCTGACTGGCTAACGTTGACGTCATGCTTTGTGCTCTAGGTGGAGCCTGCACTATAAAGAAATATCTGTACTGCTCTCTCCAGCAGCTGACTACCGTCATTTCGAGGTTCCTGCTCAATACACAAGTCCGTTTCGTAAATTTTTAGGTAATTTTAAGTTATTTTATCGGATACCTGTCGTTTATATCCTGCATAATATTACAGCTTGGTCTGAAGATGATAATGGAATGATCGAAAAGGTCACCTTGTTGGAGGAGCTACTACATGTTCCCAATTCCATCGAATGGTCAACACATGGTCCTGTCGCACTAACTCAGGTCACTCTGTTGCTACACGGGTTTCAGAAGGTGGTGGATATACTCTCTCCGACTTCTGCTCAGTTCCGACTTAAATTGGAATGGCAGCAGTTGTAGGAGGCACAGGGACTATCTAAAATTCTACTGTAGCTGATAGGTTCAAAAAAGGTGACACGTTCCGAGATATGATAGTGTCTGAAATAAGACTCACTAGTGACAGCAATCATTAAAGGACTTCTCCATAGGATCCAAAGCAGGTATCTGGTTGAATGGAAATACTTGATTCCCAATCCCTGACAGCACTAGAGATCTGAAGAGCCTGTGTACATTTCTTACGGCCACTGAATATATCGCAGAACCTCTGACATGGCATTGAGACAGATAAATACTGGAGAAATATCTAGCGGCGGTATGAGGGAGTTGCAAATACCGGTTTCATACCACGTTTCTTAGCCAAATCATTTTCAAAATTCCGTGATTTTATCACGAGGTTGCACCGTAGGCTACGTGTGACCGCACTGTTGGTCTGGTAATATACACTCCAGTGATCAATATTGAGTGTCGCTGTAATTGTCTGGAAAAACCAGATCATTCGGAGGTAATGCCATAAGTTGGTTTATAAAGCGGGTATAGCTTTTAACATGAATACTTGTGTGCACCTGTAGAACCAAGACCGATTGTGATAGTAATATGGTCATGTGTTTTTAACATATAGTGGTTTGTAAGACGATTACGCGTCTCTTTCTAAGACACAGTGGTCGCATTCACAGGAAAAACAACTGAGACTTATCCACCCATCGCTGATTTTCTCTCAGTATTATTTCGTATCGCCAGCAATCAGTTACTGGCAGAGTATTATACTTAGTAGTAGGGGGTGTGTGATACGTTTGCCTTGAGCAACAGGCTTATGAAGTATGTGTGCATGTTCCAATATGTGCAAAGGAAGTGACTATATCCAGCCGTAAGGAAGGTATGGATTTGACGTGAAATACTGTGATAGCAAGTATGATGTCAAGTAATAAGAATGATGTCAAGTAATAAGAATGGTACAGATTTTTCTATTCCCAGAACCACAGCCGTCAGCAGGGTGTAATTCCGATACTTTGCTCATTGTCGAATGCCGTCCAATTGAGACCACGATTGTAAGATTTAATTGTAAGTATAGCGATCAAATATGTTTATGACTGGTTTCCTAGGATAATTCTGTCTAGGGTGCGTGGCGAGCTGGCGGTGGCCTGTGGTGGGAATGATTCACGTTTCGAGCTAACGGTAGGAGATGTCCAAATGGGGAGGCCTGTTGGGATGCAGTAATGTAGCGGACTTAACCGTGTCGTCGTCTAGACGGCCGAATAGGGAACTAACACTTAGTTTGTGTTGGATAGCTTTCTGATCGCGTGGAAATTTGAGAAGATTGAATGTGGACGTGTGTTTGCGCTGGACCATTATTCCCTCCCATGTAAATTATCTGGTTGACTGCTTCTGCACATTTTGCGCCTTTATTTAGTTGAGGGAACACTGATTGTGGTGTGTACATCTAGCAAGTGAAAGACAGGTGGAAGACACGTTTGCTGGTCCTCTAGACATGAGTAACACCTTAGTTGACTTTGTAAATTATAGGGATGATTTGGAATCGGTTACATCAACGACATCGGTATTAGTGAGTGGAAATATCAGTTCCCTCTATTTTTTTTTCGAGTTTTCAAGTAAAGGTCTTCTCAGACAGGGTAAGTTTCTAGTTACTCTTTGGCTTACAGCATGCTCCAACTCGCTAAACCTTCAGGTTTCTAGAGAAATAATTTCCAGTCTAAATCTTTGGAATTATGTTGCAGGAGCCATACTGCTATGCAAGCGATATTGCTGTGTGCTTGATATCCAGAAGTATCGTGTAAATGGTATATTATTCTGGCACATCATGTGAAAATACATTTGTCCTTGTAATCCCAGAGTCTGGACATTGGTGTAGAAAGAGGGCAAGCAAGCAAGCAGGTCAGGACGAGAAACGATGACGCCTTTGTGCCGAGGGGAACCGGCACAGCCTTTGTACAGCAGTCTTCTCGGTATATGTACGAGTGTGTCGCGAAAATAGCATGATATTTTGGCAGACCATGCGAAATTACATATGTTCTTGTAATCCCACGGTCTGCATAAGAGTGCAAGAAGCAAGCAAGCAGGTCGGGGCAAGAAACAGTAATCTCTTTGTGCCGAGGGGAGCCGACCCCATCTCTGTACAACGGTTCTGAGAGTGATTTCGATCCACTGAGGGGGCTCTGGTCATGCATCAGGAATGAATGACTACCCGATCTCGTGGTAAATACATAGTGCTGCGGTGAGTATACCTACAGTGCATGTGCTTATGATGTTTGTCTTCGCAGTATATGTACGAGTGTCTGGCAGTCGATAGCTATATGCATGATGCAAAAGGGGAGATTTTGTATGGCGCAGGATACGAATTGTATGTTTGCTACATCGACTCTGTACACGGTGATATATTGTTGGGTTGGAGATCGGTTTCATGCTCTAATATTAAGTTGCTGTTCCCAGTGGTAGAGCAGAGTAATTGAGTAAGAGTCTCTCCATATTTGACGATCTTTATGCCAATTTTGAGGGGTTTAACTGTTAGTGCAATATGGCGATCTGTACAAAATAGTTTTGCTGCTGAAATTCTCATCTGCAGAAAGAAAGAAGGTGGACAGTTCTCCTGCACCGGCAGCAGCAACACCAGCAGGTTGGCGGGTAAATGCAGTAAGAGCCAATCAGAATGCTCCATTCACTCACAAGAGATTCTTTGTTCTGGGACATAGGAGCCTCTGCAGAGCAGTGAGAACATTTGCTGTTTTGGAGGTGTTTGTCGAAAGCAGGTCTTAACGATTTCCAGGAAGCGTAACAAGTGATGGAAGGTGTGCCACATTAGAACCATCAGAAGGAATTCTTTCGGTGTTATTCTGGTCTATTTTCGCAAACAGTGTCTGTTAGGACAAGAATCTCCATTCAGGCAAGCTGAGACATCATGAAAGCTACAACAGAAGCGATAGTTAACTTTTTCTGCAGCACTTTACCAATTCTTAGAAGGGACTGACAAGTAATGGATGGAATGTCCCATTAGGGTCGCGAGGGAGAAAGCATTCGGTGCTATTCTGGGCTATTTTCGTTAAGAGTTTCTGAAAGCAATGCAGAAGATTTCTATGGCACGTGCAGAGGGGGGCTTGGCTATTATTTTCATAGACACGGGACGTCAGTATAACATTGAGAGCATTTAACTGCATCTGAGCGGGTGAGTTGTTATGCAGACATCTCTCACTTGGCAATTAGGCCTGTGCTTGACAATTAGGCCTGTGGCTGGGTAAGCATGTACGTGACTGGAGGCATCTCACGTGTCCCGCTAGGATTGTTAGGACCAATGCATCCTGTATTCTTCTGGGAAGCATTGGAACAGATTTCTGTAGCATGACCTGTCACATCAGTATCCACAGATAGAGAGGTACTGCACCAGCAATGGTAAACATGCACGCATCCTACGGGGTGACATGGCTCTTATTTACATAGACATGTGACATCAGTATAACACTCGAAGAACTCTAACTGTATATCAGAAAATATATGCGACTTTCACCTTCTGGCTGCTGTTGGCAGCAGCCTGAGAGCAATAGCTCAAACGCCTGTATTCGTCTGTTCGGTGGTGGCTCATGGCGTCTCCACATGTGGGCATTGGAACAGTTCACAGTTTAATCGTTTTGAGCATGTTTGCATTGTATTACACGTGCAGTGTTTTTGATCATTTATGAGTTGTTTTCATGTCTGTAGGCTGTGCAATGCATTATTTCGACAGTTTACTATTAGCATGTGTGAGTGCAGATCATTTTACATACATTATTTTGGTGATCTACGAGCAGTTTGCATGTCTGTAGGGTGTGGTATGCGTTATTTCGGTAATTTACGAGTTGTTTGCATGTCTATACATAAGTGTACTGCATTATTTCGGTGATTTACGAATTGTTTGCCGGTTTGTAGACTATTTACCGACCCCCAAGCATGTCAGTTTTGTATCAGCATAACAAATAAACTATGTGAAATCCATCTGTAATTAAAGTGTCCCACAATAAATAAAGTACATTTCTTCCTCTCTCCAGCAGCCCAGAACAGGCTTAGTCCTTTTCCCACCATTTTCCCCCAGACCGCCATCTTGGATTAAGTCACAGAAGGGATGACAGTGCCCTCTGGTGGCAGTACTGTGTACTAGGTCAGTTAGTTTTGTAAGCCTCATGGTGAACACACTGAGTGGAGCTACTGCCTCAAATTGTTTAAATAAAGACTGCCTGCAAAACAAACTCTTATGACCATCCTGTACAGAACAGGCTTTTCTCGCCAATTCCTAAGAAAAGGTGGCGCTCAGCTCACTTAGATTAGTAGAGGTAGCCCAAAAGACCTATTTTCCCGCCATTTTTCTTAAGTTAAGGGATGTAGCTGTGGTGTGTTACATTGTGCTGCTGGAATTTGAACTTCCCACCATTTTCTGGAAGTGGGGAGGGGGAGGGGGGTGTTCAGTTAGTGGAGGTAGCCCAGTTGACCTATTTTCTTGCTAAAATTTGAACTTCCTACCATGACGTCATTGTGACATTGCCCTATCTATCGCCGCCATCGTGAATAAATTTTTCAGCAATGGAGAGTGGCTGGATGCTCTCTTTGTGCCACTACTAATATTAAGATGGATAGTGAAAGTCACGCATGGGTGTGTGCAAACTAGATGAAGGGTCAGGCCCTTTCCTTGCACTTTAATAAACCTTATTACAGTCATAACTCTAATTAAAACGAAAATAAGCAGAAAAAGTTTCTAAACGTTATTCTTCACCGATTCATGTGGTCAGTTACAAAAAAGAAACAAGAGCGAGCAGTGTGAGAATGAGTAAAAGTTTGTTAAAAGCTCTATACATGGATGTTATGTGGTTTAAAAGAAAACCTACATCTCAGAATTTTGACGGCGCATCTGATCAAAAGGTAACAGGATGTTTTGTTTTAGTTAAAGAATCTTTATTCATTATCAACAACTTTGCTGCTTCAAGGTAATCCCCTCAGATATATAACACTTCTGGAGTAGGTGCCAGTTGGATGACTTACGTTAGTGGAGGTAGCACAAGTAACCTATTTTCCCGCCATTTTTCTTAGGGTAGTGGAGGTAGCTGTGGTGTGTTACATTGTCCTGCTGGAATTTGAACTTCCCGCCATTTTATGGAGGGGAGAGTGGAGGGGGGTGTTAGGTTAGTAGAGGTAGCCCAATTGATCTATTTTCCCGCCAAAATTTGAACTTCCCATCATGGCATCATAGCGATGTTGCCATATCTACACCGCCATCTTGGATCCACCATCTTGAATAAATTTGTCAACAGTGGAGAGTGGGGTGATGCTCTCTTTGTCCCACTAATAGTTTTATGATGAGCAGCCACTTCCTGTTTTGTCAGACTCACAGTCTTTCAAGTCTTCACTGTGTGTCCATACATTACTTTTACTGGCAGTGAACTACTTGTTATGAAACGAACCTCCTGAAGTTCTAGTCCTGCAAGGTATGTAGGAGAAATTCCATGAAGTTCGAAAGGTAGCAGAAGAGGTTCTGGCGGAAGTGAAACTGTGAGGGCGGCTTGTGTCTCGTACTCAGAAAGCTCAGTCGATAGCGCACTTGGCGTCTAAACCTGGAGGTCCCAGTTTCGAGTCCCGACACGACACCCAGATTTAACAGGCCATTGAATTTCAAATCTGCGCTCACGCTTCTACATAGTGGAAATTCGTTCTGGGAGCATCTTGTTAGTTCGCGAGCACCCAAAGAAACCTGTCGATAACACACATAAAAATAAAATGCATTAAATTCAGAAATGGAAAGAGATAATGCGTGGAGCAGAAGAAAAGCAAAGTTATCGTATGCGCAATGATTGTGCATACTCTGCGGGTAAACGTTGAAACTTCGACAAGATGTTTCGGTGTAGGTGAATGAGTTTTGCTGTCTCAGAAGTACAACTGGTAAGGAAGGAAGATCCAAGAGAGACAAGGTAACAAGAAATACGCAAGGTAATAAGGACCTATAGAAAAGGAAACAGCTGCTAATATCCGAAAATGTAAAGCTTGAGATCAGATATTAATGCAAAACCATTGTTTGAGTTCAGTTCTGTATGGGTGTGCAGTCTGAAAGATATGAAATACAGAAATGAAACTATTAGGAGGCTTTGAAACGTGGTGTTACGTAACACTGTAGGTTGGAGGGATTGACCGAGTGGGGAACGATTACGTCTTTGCAGGATGAGAGGATCCAGCTAGGAAAGAAATGAAAGAAAGAGAGAGGATGGTCGGGAAAATATTACATCAGTCATTGCTGAAAACAATCGCGGAAGGAATGGTAGACCGAAGGAATGCACAGGGAGAGACACTAATGCCAATGCGTATAAATCGTCGATGACATGGGATGCAGCAATTATGCTTGTTTAGTTATTAACTCGTATTATAAGCATCGCAGCAAAAAATCACCCCCTCGCACCCACGCACACACACACACACACACACACACACACACACACGCATACAAACGCGAGCGTGCTGATGAGCCGGAACATTATGGCCACCTGCTGGATAGCTTGTTTGTCCGTCTCTGGAACGAAATATATGACGGATTCAGCGTATCGGGGATCCGACATTTTGTCCGTAGGCTTGTCGTGGAATGTGGCATTAGATGTCTAAGCTTAGGTCATATAATTCGCGTAAATAACGGGCCGCTGATTTACGTACACGATGATAGCGCCCTACAGCGACCCAGATGGGTTCAGTATGATTTTCATCAGGCCAATTTGATCGCGGAGACATCAACTTGAGTTCACTGCAGCACGGTTATGACTCTCAGACACGGATATTTATACTGCTGAAAGATATCACCGCCGTCAGCGAAGACATCGAACACGAAGGGATGCAGATGGCTAGCGGCTGTCAGCGTGTCTTCGATTACTACCACTGGACTCATGAAATCGCAGAAAAATACACTCCTGGAAATTGAAATAAGAACACCGTGAATTCATTGTCCCAGGAAGGGGAAACTTTATTGACACATTCCTGGGGTCAGATACATCACATGATCACACTGACAGAACCACAGGCACATAGACACAGGCAACAGAGCATGCACTATGTCGGCACTAGTACAGTGTATATCCACCTTTCGCAGCAATGCAGGCTGCTATTCTCCCATGGAGACGATCGTAGAGATGCTGGATGTAGTCCTGTGGAACGGCTTGCCATGCCATTTCCACCTGGCGCCTCAGTTGGACCAGCGTTCGTGCTGGACGTGCAGACCGCGTGAGACGACGCTTCATCCAGTCCCAAACATGCTCAATGGGGGACAGATCCGGAGATCTTGCTGGCCAGGGTAGTTGACTTACACCTTGTAGAGCACGTTGGGTGGCACGGGATACATGCGGACGTGCATTGTCCTGTTGGAACAGCAAGTTCCCTTGCCGGTCTAGGAATGGTAGAACGATGGGTTCGATGACGGTTTGGATGTACCGTGCACTATTCAGTGTCCCCTCGACGATCACCAGTGGTGTACGGCCAGTGTAGGAGATCGCTCCCCACACCATGATGCCGGGTGTTGGCCCTGTGTGCCTCGGTCGTATGCAGTCCTGATTGTGGCGCTCACCTGCACGGCGCCAAACACGCATACGACCATCATTGGCACCAAGGCAGAAGCGACTCTCATCGCTGAAGACGGCACGTCTCCATCTGTCCCTCCATTCACGCCTGTCGCGACACCACTGGAGGCGGGCTGCACGATGTTGGGGCGTGAGCGGAAGACGGCCTAACGGTGTGCGGGACCGTAGCCCAGCTTCATGGAGACGGTTGCGAATGGTCCTCGCCGATGCCCCAGGAGCAACAGTGTCCCTAATTTGCTGGGAAGTGGCGGTGCGGTCCCCTACGGCACTGCGTAGGATCCTACGGTCTTGGCGTGCATCCGTGCGTCGCTGCGGTCCGGTCCCAGGTCGACGGGCACGTGCACCTTCCGCCGACCACTGGCGACAACATCGATGTACTGTGGAGACCTCACGCCCCACGTGTTGAGCAATTCGGCAGTACGTCTACCCGGCCTCCCGCATGCCCACTATACGCCCTCGCTCAAAGTCCGTCAACTGCACATACGGTTCACGTCCACGCTGTCGCGGCATGCTACCAGTGTTAAAGACTGCGATGGAGCTCCGTATGCCACGGCAAACTGGCTGACACTGACGGCGGCGGTGCACAAATGCTGCGCAGCTAGCGCCATTCGACGGCCAACACCGCGGTTCCTGGTGTGTCCGCTGTGCCGTGCGTGTGATCATTGCTTGTACAGCCCTCTCGCCGTGTCCGGAGCAAGTATGGTGGGTCTGACACACCGGTGTCAATGTGTTCTTTTTTCCATTTCCAGGAGTGTATCTCCCATAGCATAATGCTCCTCCCTCTAGCCTACGTCCTTGGCCGCTGCACCTTAGAGCCTCCCTTCACTACGGTGACAGCGTTAGTGGAGACGACCATCGACCCAGTGTAGCAGAAAATGTGATTCACCAAAAGAGCTGACATGTTTCCACTGATCGACGTTCGAATTCCGATGGTACTGTACCCATTGCAATCGTAATTGATGATGTCGTTGGGTCAACATGTGAACGCGTAGAGGTGGTCTGCTGCGGAGCTCCACGTTTAACAATGTACAAATGCTCAATGTACAATGCACCGAAGCACTTTTGCGTACATCAGCATTGTGCTCTTTCGGCAGAGATTCCACAGATCTATCCTACTTTATAGAACAGACAAGCCTCCAAACATCATGTCTTCTGAAGTGTTGTGGACGTCCAACCGCTTAGCGCACAGAGGTAGTTCCACTGTCCTTCCACCTCTTTTCGTAAATGCTCAGGACAGTAGCACGTGAACATTCGACCAGCTCCGCCGTTTTCGAGATACTCGTTCACAGGCCTTGCATGGTAATAATGTGTCATTTATTAAAGCCCCTTACCTCAATGGATTTCCCCATTTCCAGCCAATATCTCCGCTAGGGTGATCCCCGTCCGTGTCTGCTCCGCTTACACACTTTTGTTACCCTGTCACGTGCCCGCAACCCAACAGGCAGCATCCAACGTCGCGGTGGACAGTGGTCATAATGCTTTGGCTTATCAGTGTGTGTGTGTGTGTGTGTGTGTGTGTGTGTGTCCATATGTTTTGACATAATATGCGGTGCGACACCGTTGAAGGTTACAAAAATGGACGCAGCAAAGAAAGATATAGGAGGGTGAGCGTTGCTAAGAACAAATGGTTCAAATGCCTCTAAGCACTATGGGACTTAACATCTGAGGTCGCCAGTCCCCTAGAGTTAGAACTACTTAAACCTAAATAACCTAAGGACATCAACACACATCCATGCCCGTGGCAGGCTTCGAACCTGCGACCGTAGCAGCAACGCGGTTCCGGACCGAAGCGCCCAGAACCGCTCGGCCACAGTGACCACTGCTAAGAACAGATAACAGCCTGTCGCTGCGGAAAAACAGAGAGGCAAATTCAAACAGAAATCATTTGTGTTATTATATAAATTATTGTTGTTGTGGTCTTCAGTCCAGAGAGTGGTTTGATGCAGCTCTCCATGCTGCTCTATCCTGTGCAAGCTTCTTCATCTTCGAGGAACTACTGCAAACTACATCCTTCTGAATCTGCTTTGTTTATTCATCTCTTGTTCTCCCTCTACGATTTTTACCGTCTACGCTTTCCTCCAATACTAAATTGGTAATCCCTTTGTTCCTCAGAATGTGTTCTACCAACCTATCCTTTCTTCTAGTCAAGTTGTACCACAAATTACTCTTCGCCCTAATTCCATTCAGTACCTCCTTATTAGCTACGTGATCTACGCATCTAATCTTCAGCATTCTTCTGTAGCACCGCCTTTCGAAAGCTTCTGTTCTCCTCTTGTCTAAACTATTTATCTTTAAACTATTTATCGTCCATGTTTCACTTCCTTACATGTCTATACTCCATATGGTACTCTTATTATTAAATAAGATTGTAATGTTTTGTTTTAGATAAAGAAAGTAAAAACTACATTTTTGTACTTTCCCGAACCACCCAATGACAGCAAGTCCTGGCGTGGAAACCGAGTGGTAGAAGAAATCTGAGAATCGATCCTTCGTGACACAGAAGAAGGTCATAGGTTGCCAGACAAGAAGACTAGTCACTGTGTGTGGACGACACACGGAATGGTCTGGCCGTTGCAGGCAGCAGTGATCTTTCGGCGCCGTCCGTTGGAGGAGGAAGCGGCATCCAACTCTAATGGACGCTATTATCGTAGGCGAAGCTTCTGCTGTCATTTTGGGGACTCCATAAAAAAACTGCGACCTAATTCAGCTTGTAACGCTCCGGCTGCATGGATTAAATGAGCCCTAGTTTCGAATTTAAAGGTGGCTACCGTCTGCTGCATAAAATAAATGGTCTGCCAACACCTTGTGTAACGACCCCCGTTGCTTCAAGGACTTGGTGGAAGAACATTTTAGTAATTGATCTTTAGACTATAGCGTTAGTTTAGATTTTCTTTTACACAAACTATCATGTTTGCTGATAATACACCATTCATCAAAGATATTTGAACCAGGAATTTTACGTCTCCAAAAGTCGTTGTAAATTATTGACTCTGCCCGTTATAAAGTTTCTTTGTCAAAATTTTGTGTGGAACGGTACCAGAGCTGCCTGGCGCAACGTCATAAAAAATTAGTGCTGTGAAGACATCACAAGTAAGTGAACTTTCGACAGCCTAGAACAATGGCCATTAAAATTGCAAACCATAGACATAGCTGCCTCAAGTACGTTTCACTTGATTAATTCTGTCACTATTGGGCTTGGCGCTAATTTGGTGCTAATTTCTTTCAGTAGTAAAATTAATAAGATACTTTTATTCCTCATCATTCACGTATGTGCGTACTCGACTTCTTCCACGAAGTCGATAGCTGCCTTTCAGCGTGGTTCCGCAATGTAAGGAGCTCAGGCTGATGTGCAATAGTGGTATGAATATAGCAAGTTTTACTTTGTGACGTGAGGAAGAGTGGGTTAGGGCTAGTCAGAGTGAAAGTGGATGAGGTTGCGGCCCGTCCTGTTGTCAATAGCAGAGATATTTTTGTATAGCTTTTAGACAGTGAAAACAGTATGTGATGGCTGGCTACATAGAACGTGCTTTCCGCAGACGGTAAATTTTGCTTTGGACATACAGATATTACACTATTGAATCTCAGTAGATATTCTAACTAAAACGACGTCCAAAAGCCGAAAAATTGTTGTGACAGGAAGCAAAAGGCGGTTTTCATGACAAATAGCACTAGGTGCATTATGGGTTGCCATCTAAATATTCCAAGCGTCAACGAACGATGTAGATACAGTGAGCGTGTGGGTGTTATTCTGTCATACTGCACAACGGATTAATCTGAGATCTACCCTTTACCCTGTGGCTCCTGCAAGATGCAATTTCCACCCCCACACTACTACAGAATTCAGACAGACGCTCCTAACGTTCTAAAGAGAAATGCCTGAAAAACTTTTAGCAATAAATATCTTCTGGAGTCGTCCGCTATAAGGAAATGACACAAAAATTCACAAAATCTCCTACGTAACTAGGGGGATACTTGGGTACTGGAGTAGTGCTAGTTAGTCTAAGGAAAACATGAAACTAACGAAAATGATTATTTATTTTGATAAAATTCTGAGAAATCACAATGGCACTTTTAGTTATGAACTGAACAAGCTATTTCCGGGTTCTTTTCAGAATGTGAAGTTACCTCTTCAGGATAGGATTCGCTAAAGAAATTTCTATACAAAGTTTAAGATTGTTATTGACTTGGCAGAATGGCTGAGAGCCACACCTGCTCAACTTGAATAATTATCCATTAGGATGTTGCTAGGTACGGTCGAGTCTGTCGCATGTGGAATGCAGTGAATTGTATTGTTGTGGAGGAAATATGGGGCTCGCAAGAGCTGTAGCACACAATACCGTAAACTACAATGACTGCTGTCTGCGCTGCTCGCTGCTGACAAATAAGGTAACTCTCATTCTATCTGGATTGACCTTTGCCAATCAACTCTCCCTACGCCTTGATGAAGTCAAGGACTCCTATTCGCCGCTAGTCTAACTATTGGCGTGGTACACCGGTCAGATAACCAGTCCACCACGAAGCCACTCAAAAGTTCTCTCGCAGGCGTTTAACTATAACTGTGTCAGTTCACACTGCACAATAAGTGTGGCGGCCAACACAGTGAACAACGCTTAATCGCATGGACACAATATAGAGTCGCACTCCGATTCGCTCTCGACAGAGGTGCCCTCCCAGTGAAGTACTGAGGAGAGACTTGTTCCTCGCTCTTTGAGTACACGTACGAGCGCGCACGCTCTCGTTACGTGTTCTCACTCCAAGAGCGACAACTGAACGGCCCCTCTCCACGCCAGACCTAAAGGGGTATATATTTCGGTCTCTTCCATTACTCCTTCAGCTCAAGGCATCAGGAATATCGTCTACCAGTCAGCATTGCTCTTCTAAAACGGGAGAATGACGTTTCGTTTAAGGCTACCAATCTGGAAATCTGTAGCATCGGCGTTTGGCGTTTGCTGTCTCCCTGTGAAAACCTCTGAAACTGTGTGCTCTATTTGTAAAGAATGCATAGGCTGGGCGCTCCCACACAATGTAGCGGAATTTGCTTTTAAGCCAAACATGGGGTCGTTCTTCCCTTTCACTTGGGCAAACGCTGTCTGCTCCACGGGCGGTCGCCGTCCAACATAGATAGGCTGAATCGTCCTCTGAAGGGACCGGCTTGTCGGCGTGCGGTCCGCCTCTCCCGAACTAAAAGCTCTTGTGACTGTAGTGTCTTGAATGTGTGTGTGTATGCCAGCCTCAAGTATCTAAACCCCAGTGCGCACTTGTTATTTGCATATCGTTTACATGAATTCATACAACATTGACTTTATCTTATCGTGTTTGGGTTCGAATGAAGCGTCTTGATGTGCGGAATATGATTGTGAGGGCGGAATATGTAAGCAATGAAGGTCAGGAGACCACAACGTCTGACAATACATTGGGGGTGAGGCAGCTAAGATAGGCCACCCAAAGTACACCCAGATTGAATAAATACATCAAGGTGCGGTTTTCGGGAAGTTATAGCGAACACGGACAATACGGCAAATATCCAGAAGTTTGCAAATAATTTTTGTCGTTTATTGTCGCCAAATTATAACACTGACGTTGTTTTTCTCCAATGGAACTAAATACCTCTTTTCGACTGCATTTGAAAGAACCTTGTAAGAGAACCTCAATGACATAACATGTATAGGACTTGACCAAGTAGGATGAAGATAGTAGCGCTGCAAACCACCGTTCCCGCATCAGGGGAAGAGGTTCCACAAACGTTTGCCCTGTTATACCAAACACGAACAAACAAGTAAGTCAGGTATGTTTCTAATGTTTACATGTGCACTTTAAGCCCATCAGGCTGTGTTCTGCTGGTGTAGCAATCACGCAAGTTGCTCGTGTGCAGGCAGTCGCCGCTTATAAGACAGTGGGAAAAGTGAATATCGTTTATGCTGAATATCGCCAAACTGTTAGAGCAGCGGTGAGGTTGAATGGTGAAGAGAATCCAGATCATGCCAAGCAGTCACGACCTGTCTTTTAGACGTTATAAAAATAGGTTAGGAACGGGACGTGTGAAAAATGTAACACGCCAAGGAGAAAGAAGAGCAACTGATGAAAGAAATGAAACAAACATTTTAGCAGCAGTAGCATACAGTGCAAATGTCACTAAGCGGCATCTGGGAAGTACGAGAGGGATCAAACAAACGCGTGTTCTGTCAACACTACGTTCTATTGCATTTTACCCTCTTCACATTTCGGTGCATCTACAGCTTCATGGCCACGACTTCCAAAATTGGTTACGGGGCTCCGAATGTTATCAACGAAAAATGCACAGTAAAGCAGCATATGAATGTAAAATTTTTCTTAAGGAAGAAGCTTCGCTTACAGGCCATGGACAAGTCAATCTTCGCAATATGCACTGATCGTCAGTTGAGAAACCGCACTGGCTCAAAGTAGTGGATAAAAACAACGCTCTTGGTCTATCAAAGTTTGGTACGTGTTTTGCAAGACCCCCATTATTGGTTCCTATTTTATTAACAGGAGTCTAAATACCCTTATGAATCTCGACTTCCTAAGATATTCTGTTGCCGCAGTTATTGGAAGACATTGCACCAGACATAAGACAGTCAGTGTGATACCAACATGACGGATGTCCCTCCCGTTCCGTACATGTAATGACAAACTCTCTTAAGAGAGCATTTGGAGGGAACTGGAACGGTCGGTTCGGAAACGCAAAGTAGCCTGCACATTCACCAAACTTAAAACTTCTTTTATTTGTGGCGAAAACTAAAACGGAAGGTCTCTTAGGAAACCCCGACGAGTCCCAAAGGCATGAAACGTCTTATGAAACTGGCCTGTGCTGCCGGTAATTCCAGATGAAATTCAAGGCACAGTACTGTTCCTGCAGAATCACTTTGCAGCGTGTAACAATGGTCAACGACAAAATTTTGAGCACTTGACGTGACTGCCGTGATAACAAGCAAACGAACCGTATCCGAGTTATACGTTCTCTTACATTTGGTACAGTAGGGCAGCCGTTTGTGGATCCTCTTCTTCTGACGGCGGGACAGTGGTGTGCGGCGGTAATATCCTGATACGATTTGATCAAGTCCTACACATGTTATGTCGATGAAATTCTCTTAGGAGATTCTTTCAGATGCCACAGAAAAAATTATACATAGATAATTTGAAAAAAAAAACGAAGTTAGTATTGTAATTTGGCGACTATAAACGATAGAAACACTGCTAACGTAAGGAAATGTGCCAAATTGTGCGCTTGGCGAAACCCGTACCTCGATATATTCATTCATTCTGCGTGTATCTTGGGGTGGCCTCTCTTAGCTGTCTCTGTATATACAAGACTTTGAAATATTTAGAAAACTACACGTCGGATCAAAAAATGTTAGAATTCCAACTCGTTTGTCTCGGAGGGGGACATCCAATGATACCACACTCGATCGCCCACCCCAACACCTATGTACGTGGCTGGGAGGCAACTTTGAAATCTTCGATGGGAACTGCCGTTTTCATTGCAGATTACGATTCTACGGCAAAATCTACATACGTTTTGTCTGAAGCATTTTCTTCATTTCCCCACAGATGACACTGTAACCGGAGGAATAGAAATGGGTACGCAATTGTATTTTACGACATGCTACTCAGTGGTCCTTGAATATCCATTGGCACGTGAGGCCCCACGTCCATGCCGCGAGGGTGTTTCATAATTCCTAACTGGAAAGCTCGTTCGCGACGTTGCATTCCTCTCACTTACCGAACAGGGGACTACCTGACGCGCGACTGGGGCCGTGGCTCGAGGTGAACGCTGCCCTACTTTTTCAATTAGAGTAAGTGTTCAAACGTACTACTGCCAACTTCTGTACAGCTAGTGGTCCACTTTTGAAATGATCGTACAGAGGACAGAAGCATATCTACGGGAATGTCAGCACAGCAGTTTCTGATGCGGACGACCATGTCTTCACAGTCTGTCGGCACTTGCTGCTACACATTATCCTTGAAATATCTCCACAGAAAGAAACCTGGCGACGTCAAATTCGACGACTTAGCGGGCCAGTTAATAGTGCCAGCTCTGCCGATCAGTCGATCATTGTCAACACGGTATAATACCTTCCATGCTTCAGTTGGGATAAACGTCAAGCTTAAACAACATACGTTGTCGAACGTCCAGGGCAACATCATGCAGGCAGTTCCTGTTCCAAAAATGTTCGATATTTGCGCCCATTCAACGTGCAGTCAATAAAATGCGGACCAGAGTTTGTTACCCATGATGCCACTCAACACGTTAACTGAACAAGAAAGTTTGAAGGCCAGCTTACCGTAACCTGTGGGGGTCGTCTACATTCCAGTAATCCATGTTACGCCAATTGACGCTACCATTTTTGTGAATGAAGATTCATCGGAAAATAGTGCTTCGGCAAAGCATGTGGTGATCGTTTGCATTTGCTGCCGTGCCCATTTACAAAACGCTACCCGATTATGGAAATCTTGAAGTTCTTGTGCAGTGACACGTGATATGGATGATACGACTATGCAGTATTGTGACAATACTACCTACGGACATACCGGAATCACTGTGTAATTGCCGGGCTCTTATCCGTGGGTTGTGGCGCACTGCCTCTAGTACAGCTAGCTTTTCCTGTAACACGTTTTCTATGTTTTCTTTTGCCGGTCTGTATGCTGCGATCTGACATAAAGGCGTTCACAGCCTTGTAAAATAACGAACGAGAGCGAGCTTTCTCTGGAAAACGCTTGGCGTACGAGACAACAGAAGCCTCAACATTTCTCCTGCAGAAATCAGAATTATTTCAGTTTTTCTTCTGCGGCTGCAACATTCATCGTTCACTTCCACTTCTGTTCTCCAAATGATGTGTAGGTGTATAGCAACAGACATTGCGCAAGTATTGTAACCTTTAGAGCCGCTATCTGTTCTACGTTTGCATGATACGAGAGCTCCGGTAGCAGTGTACTGCGTGTTATGATTTGTCGTAGTTTGCTACACAGCCACGGTGGCCCGTCGAGGCATCCAACGTCGCAAATGGATTTTCCAATTAGAAGTTATGAAATACTGTGGCTGTCCTACCTTCAAAGCATGGATGTGGGGTCCCACGCGCCACTGGATACTGAGGCGCCATTGAGTAGCATATTGTAAATTACGATCATGTACGCATTTCTATTCCTCCGATTACAGCACCATCTGTGGAGAAACGAAGAAAATGCTTCAGACAAAACGTATATAGACTTTGCCGTAGAATCGTTAACTGTAATAAAAAGGAGGTTCCCATTGAAGATTTCAAAGTAGCCCCCCGCCACCCGCGCACGGCGGGTCGTGTGTGGAAGCGTTGGATGTCCCCTTCGGAGACAGACAAATTGGAATTATAGCTTTCTTTTATCCGATGCGTAGTTTTCGAAGTATTTTAATGATTTCAGTTAATATGAACACTCTATATATATATTTGGAAATATCACACATCCAGAAAGTGTGCGACAGGCTTACGTAGATCCCACATGCACAGGTGTTTGGACGCAGCTCTCGCTGGAAGAGAGGGGACGGTAGTTTGTAGATGCCCACAATCACACTGAACTTGTTTGTCCCGGAGGCTCCACATCCAAATGTTTCCTTTGGACTTCGAAACTTCAGAGTGCAGTGTGTTGCGGGACTTCCAGGTCTGGTCGTGCGGTAGCGTTCTCGCTTCCCACGCCCGGGTTCCCGGGTTCGATTCCCGGCGGGGTCAGGGATTTTCTCTGCCTCGTGATGGCTGGGTGTTGTGTGCTGTCCTTAGGTTAGTTAGGTTTAAGTAGTTCTAAGTTCTAGGGGACTGATGACCATAGCTGTTAAGTCCCATAGTGCTCAGAGCCATTTGAACCAACTTCCAGGTCGTCCACAAATCACAGTAGCTTGGAGGGAGTTCTTTTGTGGGTATTGGTGAGCCACTGAACTGCGTTGCTCTTTCTTTATGCAGGTAGAGCGTTGTGGTGAATCGGTCTCTGTATGGTGAACAGAAAGCTTCCCCTAGATTTCCCGCAAGCCCTTGTAAGATGTCAGGCAAATCCAACACCTTCCATGAAAACCCTGACATGATAAGCAAATCCAGTAGTATGTCACATATCTCCGAATAAATCGTGACACTAAATTAACCAAAGTAATACGAGTAACGAGTGAGCAAATGGAATACCACAGACTAACACAAGAATGCCTAAATGCATGTCATACCTTCCCACCGTGAGACCGACGCAGTTCCGAGGGGAGAAACGAGAACAGAAGCCGAGAGCAGAACCGTGTTAAGCTGGAAGGCCCTATGATAAGGGACGGACACCCACGTCGCCAGCTATCCGCTAGGACCACCCCCTCATGTTAAAAGCTAGAGCCCTCCATAAGAACAGTCTAGATCTTACGATAACACTAAAAGGACCACACCAGCTGCAAGTTTTAGCGTGAGACTTTTTCGCGTCTCTGTTACATTGCAAACTTTAAAAACATTGCCCCACCACGAAAAGTATAACGTTTCTCATTGGATAGACAGCATTTTTGTAGGCGGAGCTTAAGGTTAACGTTGAGACCCTGATTGGTCAGATGAAAACACAATCAGATAGTTTTTTTTTAAAACCAACTTCGGTAAATTGTAGTAAGGAGAAGTTAGGAGAGAGTTGCTTCCGAACGGCAAGGTGAGCAGAGCTGTGCTGCACGCCGCCCCCTGACGAACACCGACAAGGTAATGAACGCACGCAATGCCGCATAACAGCGCATAAAGCTTCACTCAGAACTGCAGAAGTCTCATCTGTTACATACCCTTTTTTGCGTAATATTAGTGTCGATCGTCAATTAAAGCTCATGGTGTTCACATTTGCCACTTGAAGTAAAAATCTGAAACGCGATGATTTTTCTGTTATATAGTTATTGAGAAGCCACATCAGCCACTGTAATTTACGACAAGTTAGATAAGTAATTAAAGATAATTGAGGGTCACTGTAGACCATTTTGATAGTTTTCTCTCCTGTGAAACTTAATTTAAACCTAGATTATAGATGTGATATGGCATAGGTCATCCTTTGATCCATTGTAGAACTTGGAAACCCACTCAGGGAATATTCGTTCACATTTTGGTTGAATGCAGTTGGTTTTTACCATCCTGTATTAAAACATTTCCTTTTATCAACAGTGCAATTTATAAACAATGTTTTGTGAGTAGAATAAAATTTCCAATGGTAAACTTAACTGCTTTTTCGACGTTATTTTACCAGCTAACTAAAAATAGGAAAGCCTTGAACCCCTTCCACTAAATTTAGTTAGTATTAAGATTCTTTTACAGGGAGTGCAGTGGAGCTGACGTTGAAATCATTAAGTATTTGGTTATATCATCGCTAGTCTCATTGAACTCTTCTGAAATCTACAGGTCATGTGTGGTCTGGCGTCTCCTTACCAGCAACAGGTCCCAGGTTCAAACTAGTCAATTCCCTAAAAAACACGCTCAGAGCGTCGTTGCGCGAAAGTGGTAGGGAGACACGATATAGAACAAACAGACACCACGCAGAATGTTAGACCCTTGATCGGCTGACATGTCGACATGTAGCAGGACTATTACTAGGTCACTGCCTTTATTTCTACTTTTGGGGCACCACTGCCAGTCTGATGTCCAGTAGTGCATTACCCGAAAGACAATGCAGCTTCATTTTGGGTGTTGGCCTCAGGCATACCGTTATAAAATGACATGATTCCTCGAAGGATATGTTGGCCTCCTTAGCATGACATCACACTTCATGTCGCAGGTGAACTCTGCTGCTGAACAGCAACAAGCGATGGCTTTAGTCCTTATTACCGAGGGCTGTGCAGCACACGTAGTTCCTGCCCATTTGCGAAAGATATTATTTTTTGTTACTACTTTCTGTTTGATGTGAGTACAGTGTTTTTATAACTGACCGTCCTATCAAAGGTAAGACCTAGACATTCTGGGATTGCGTAGTGTTCCAGTGGAATGCCCTCGCATGCCAGCTGCTGAAATGAAGACCAGGCGGACCTCATGAACTGACGGACAAGGACTGTTTAGCATTAGGGAGGGTGAGTGTAAAAATCCAGAAATCAGTGGAAGGAATCAACTAAGATTTCGAAATTGCTAGCGGCAGTCTAGCTAGCATAATGACTGTAAGAGCGTGGTACAATAGTCGTACAGAATTCCATAATCCACACATTTCTGTGATCAATGCTAAGTGACGCTTGAAGTGGTGTAAAGAGGGACGCCCTAGATGGTGGATGGCTGGGAACTGTACCCTGCGGCAGTCTGATGGAAGGGTTTGGGTTTGACGAATGCCTGGAGCACGTTACTTGCCAAGTATCAGCAGAGAAGTGTGGAGAGGGTGGTGCCACACTACAGGGTATTTTTCGTGGCTAGGTTACGGACTCTTCCTCGCACTTCAGAAAATTCTAATGTAGAAGGACACGAGGAAATTTAACGAATTATGAACTGTGTACACAGAGGTAAAGTTGGGAGACGATGACTGCTTCAGCATGACACTAAACGCTGCCATAAAGCAGCATATGTGAGTCAATGATTTGTGGACAGTAACTCTCCTGAAGTGGACTGGCCTGCCCAGAGTCCCCACCTGAACCCAATGGAACACATTTGGGAGGAGTTAGATGTTGTCGGCAGAGGCCATGGATGGACGAGGTGATCGACAGATGACAGTTAGAGATGGAGGAACTCATGTATCAGTGTAGTGACTAGTGAACGTTTATAAACATCTGTCTTTATCAGATAACTATTAAAGATCAGATTTCACTATGTAACTGTTCCGTTTTGTCCTGACTTGCTCCTTGCCATCTGACTATCCAAACATTTGTCGTGTGATCTCGTTGTCTAACAACAGTATCAGCGGTTCGTTTATTTTTATTCCACAGGAAAACTGTGGCATTGTTATGTGATGATTGAACAGTTCCTTACTGGAAACGAATGAAAGTTAAATAACTGAATCATAATCAGAAGATTAGTAAAACGAATGTATGTACTTAAGACGTTAGTATTCGAATCTACACATGGGAATTAGCACCGGGGGACAATTACCATGGGAGTAACTCGCGGCCGGCACATCTGTCTGTGGGGTTGGAGATGGGAAAGGTGATATGTGAATATAGCTTTCGAACGTCTCACTGAACTTAGTACGAAGGTTGTCCGTAAAATGAGGTTCCCATGGTGCTACAGTCCTGAAAAGCGCTGTTACGGTGGATCCTGTGATTTTGTAGTGTGCCTTGGTTTCTCCACTCCAAATACCCTCCCTAGCGAGCTGCCTACGGAGCTCAGTATCGTCTTGGCAGCCGTGTGTAATGGATCTTCCCGTCGCTGCGCTCGGTGACCCGTTTTCTGTCTGCAAAAAACATTGCGCCGGCAGGAATCCATTCCCAGCTATGCGAAATCTATGGAGACAAGTTTATGAGCGTACAACACTTGCGCAAATGGTTCAGAGAGTTGAAGAACGGGCGTACTGACGTCCATGATGTGGAGCGTTCCAGACGGCCATCTGTTTCTGAGAAAACAATTGCAAAAGTGGAGGCAGCGGTATTCTCAGATTGAAGAGTGATGGTTCGTGAGCTCTCCAAAATGATCCCTGATGTCAGCAAAACCTCTATTGACAAGATTTTGACGGAGAATCTAGGTTATGCTAAGGTTTGCGCGACGTGGGTGCCAAGAATGTTGACCGAAGACCGAAGACCACAAACGTCAACGCGTTGAAGTGGTCCAAGAACTTCTTCAAGATCACGGAACTCATGGCGAGGAATACTTCGACTCCATCGTCACTGGAGACGAGACTTGGGTGGACTACCGCACACCTGAAACCAAAGAACAGTCCAAACAATGGAAGCACCCAGTGTCGCCGAGATCGCGAAAATTCCAACAAACGCAAAGTGTCGACAAAGTGATGGCAACAGTGTTTTGGGACAGGAAGAGGGTATTGTTGTGCGAGTTCTTTCCCATCGGTACAACAATCAATACTGCCAGGTACTGCGAGACACTGCAAAAATTGCGCCGTGCAATTCAAGACAAGAGGTGGGGTATGCTGTCCAAGGAGGTGCGTTTGCATCAGGGTAACGCTCGACCGCACACCGCTAAAGCCACCAACGAGCGAATTGCGAAATTTGGATGGGGTTTTGTCAAACACTCACCCCATAGCCCGGACTTAGCCCCAAGTGACTACCATCTCTTCCCGAAATGAAGAAACACCTGGGTGGAATGCATTTCGGCGACAGAGAAGAGCTGGAAGAAGCGGTTCTCAGGTATCTGCGCGGCTTGGCGGCAGATTTTATTGAATCGGGCATTCAAAAACTCGTACACCGCATGCAAAAATGTATTAAGCTCAGTGGCGACTATGTAGAGAAATAGGTTAAAGTCTGAACTTTCCAAAAATGTACGCATTCATGAAATAAACATATTTTACACTGTGAAAAAAAAAATTGGAACCTTATTTTACGGACACCCCTCGTACATACACGTGTGATATACTGACTGGAGAAACACCTTTTGCATAAGAGAACCCTGGCACTTCTACTTATCTTGCTTTTATTTGTTTATTTATATGTCAGTTTCCTTAGGACTACGCAAGCCAATGATACATGGACTTGAAAAGAATCAGTAAATTTATCAATTGAAGACATGAGTAAGTTTCCTTTAGTTTACGTCTAAGGTCACAATCTTTTCTGTTTAATAGATTACCGGTTTCGGTCTTTAATGACAATCATCAGATCTGCAGCAAAAATTGGAAAATATAAATACACTCGCAATCTGTATACAGCTTAAGAATATACGGATTGCGAGTGTATTTATATTTTCCCATTTTTGCTGCAGATCTGATGATGGTCATTAAAGACCGAAACTGGTAATCTGTTAAACAGAAAAGATTGTGACCATAGACGTAAACTAAAGGAAACTTATTACATATACGGGTCACTGTGTTTTTTCGCGACGATGTCGCAGCTTGTGAACACATGAAGTCTGTATGTGAGTCCGCGATCATTTTATTTTTAGCACTTTTATTTTCACAAGTCCGTCTTGATCACATAGATTTCTTTACACTTTATGACCGGTTTCGGCTTATCGCCATCTTCAGATCGTTAAAATATTCTGATATAAATCATCGTCAAGTCAAACATGTTTAACTTGATGGCGATGTTAAACTTGATGGCGATAGCCGCAACCGTTCATAAAGTCTAAAGAAATCTATGTGATCAAGACGGACTTGGTGAAAATAAAAGTGCTAAGAATCAGTAAATAGTTTGTAGATTGCAGCTTAAAAAATTTATACAGAAAGAATTAGAGATTTAATGAAACACGAAGAATCGGAGAGCGTAAAAGTAAATAACACATTGCAAGTTAACTCACTTCATCTTTTACTCAATCCCTGAACATGTCAAATTCAGTCATGACGGGACGAAATGTGGTAGCTGGTATGGGCAACGCAAGAGTTAAGACTTTCACTTAGCTCACTGAAGTCTATAGGAGGTGGCCGGGAACCATAGCTTTTAAGCCCAAATCCTAACACAGTTATGATTCCTTAAACCTATTCCTAGTGCAGGCAGTTAAAACTAAAAAAAATGTAGTAAATAAATGATTGAAATATGCCTGAATTGCCGGCCGGAGTGGCCGAGCGGTTGTAGGCGCTTCACTCTGGAACCGCGCGACCGCTACGGTTGCAGGTTCGAATCCTGGCTTGGGCATGGATGTGTGTGATGTCCTTAGGTTAGTTAGGTTTAAGTATATCTAAGTTCTAAGGGACTGATGACCTCAGAAGTTAAGTCCCATAGTGCTCAGAGCCATTTGAACCATTTATGCCTGAATTATTTAAACTAAATCCCGTATGATAACTATGTTGAGTTGTTTGGAGTTCAAATTAATTATTTATATCAGATAAGCACAGTTATGTATTGGAAGTAGAGTATTTACTGACAGTAGCCTATGCTACTGTGAGAAAACATCATACAAACGTTAGTACACTTAATTACAAACTTCTATTCATAGAAAAAGTGCATCGAAAAGTAAAATTGTAACGAAAAATTTTGGTAACCCACAGAGTTGTGGTACACCTTCTCTCTCTCAACACCCACCGTGCACCAAGAAAAATTGTTATTTAACTTGGTTTATTAAGAAGAATTATGATTTAGTATCAACGATCTTTGTGTTTAACATTAGCATGTGAACCTCGTGGGAAGAGATAGGGAGTGTGTACACATTAGGAACTCAAAAATCTGAGTCTTGCAACACACGTTCATCCATACAACAGAAAACGACTGGAGAAATTACACGACGTATTGAAATCAGCAGGCACTGTGATCATGGAAGGATGTTTCAAAGGACAGAAAGGCAAGTCCACTACATTTGATAAAAGTCAATAATTTTAATCTGTTCCAGTCTTTTGTAACAGTCGCAGCCGTAAAGGTAGTCATTCTCAAAATGTTCAAATGTGTGTGAAATCTTATGGGACTTAACTGCTAAGGTCATCGGCCCCTAAGCTGACATACTACTTATGCTAAATTATCCTAAGCACAAACACACACACCCATGCCCGAGGGAGGACTCTAACCTCCGCCGGCACCAGCCGCACAGTCCATGACTGCAGCGCCTAAGATCGCTCGGCTAATCCCGAGCGGCTAGTCATTCTCCTCGAGGAGTTGAGGGTGATGCAATTAGGTGGCCTTGCTGTGATTGGACAGTAGATTCAGCCCAGGCTACAATACTGCAGTAAAAATGGTAAAGACCATCGCAGACAAATTTGAGTACGCATATAGGTATTGGTTCTACCCAGTGAATTTAGAACTGTTCGATTAACCCGTCTTCTGGAGTGAGTCTTCTAGTCAAACTCAGGTGGTGCTTGTTACCGGAAAAAAGATGCAAGTTCAACCTGAATGTTTTTATGAAACTGATCTGATGATGGTCATTAAAGACCGAAACCGGTAATCTGTTAAACAAAAAAGATTGTGACCATAGACGTAAATTAAAGAAACTTATTTCAACCTGAATAGTCACAAGCTAACCTGAATTACCATTAGAATAATTAAAACTGTAAATAGGAGTCACAGATAATTCGCTGAAAGGAATCAATAAACTGAAGGACATAGACCTTCACGCATTCGTAAACCAGTACGGAGGCCGCAACCATGGTTCACGAAAAGAAGGAAAATTTACTATTTTTTTCTACCTGCAACACAAGTGGGTGTCAGTTAATTAATAAACACAGAAGGAAGTTCTGACCGGACTTGCATAAAGCACGTGTTTAGCATCAGAAATAGAACAAAGCACTAACACCGAAATCCACATTATAATGAGAAACTTGTAGAATAAAAATGCGGTCCTTCCTGAATAAAACTTTTTACAGTTAATTCGAGTAAAGCGCGATAGTTACGTACGTCACAAACTAACATTTAACTAATTTGGAGTAATCTGAAATTTAGGATGTAGTATGCTCTGAGCATGGCGAATACTCACGACGGCATCCCCAGGATGAGCGTGAACAGAAAATTAACAGTCGGCCGTTAGCTCCAGGTTCTGCCTTTATCGGGTGGAAAAGTGCTGGACCAATCTAAATTGCTAAAAAGAGCAGGAGACCAATGGCTCTACACAAGGTCAGGTTACAGGACATATTTGTACATGTATCAACGAAGATTTCCACTGCTTTGCACGAGGAAGGAAGAAACTGCTCTCATTTCTACTAACTCACATGAATACTCAATTACTCACACATTCACACAATACAGAGAGTACTCATGTTGTGGATTAAGGACATCTAAAAGGTTGCAGTTGTGAAACACATATGAAACAAGGACTGTCCCTATGAATTTTGTCCCAAACGTAATAAAACATAAAAGACAACTAAGCTGCTAATCTGATTACAAGGAAACAAAGTATAAGAAACGACATTTATATCAACGATGGCTGAAATAGACTCCTTTCTAGCACTACCAGAATTTTTGCGACCTAGGAGCTCTTAATGTCACAACATTATAAAGAAAAATTCTCAGATCCTGCGAGGAACTCCTGCGAATGAAACATAGCAGAAAACTAAGCTGTTAAGCTGATTACGAAGGAAACAAATTACAACAAAAGGTATTTATGTGAACGGGGGCTGAAACAGGCCCCTTTCAAATATTGGCAGAATTTTTGCTAGCTAGATGCTTTTAATGTCACAACATAGAAAAATTCTCAATTCCTGTGAGGAATTCTTGCAGAGAATAGGAGTGCGCCACAAGGAAACCCTTTCAGCTTAGGTTTGAAGACTAGGTGTTTATCACTCAATGCTTTCCGTTCTTCTGGAAGCCTACTGAAAATGAACCTACTGAACAGTGCACATACACTATGTGATCAAACGTGTCCGGACACCTGGCTGAAAATGACTTACAAGTTTGTGGCGCCCTCCATCGGTAATGCTGGAATTTAGTATGGTGTTGGCCCACCCTTAGCCTTGATGACAGCCTCTACTCTCACAGGCATACATTCAATCAGGTACTGGAAGGTTTCTTGGGGAATGGCAGCCCTTTCTTCACGGAGGGCTGCACGGAGGGCTGCACGGAGGAGAGGTATATATGTCGGTCGGTGAGTCCTGGCACGAATTTGGCGTTCCAAAACATCCCAGAGGTGTTCTGTAGGATTCAGGTCAGGATTCTGTGCAGGCCAGTCCATTACGGGAATGTTATTATCGTGTAACCACTCCGCCACAAGCAGTGCATTATGAAAAGGTGCTCGATCGTGTTGAAAGATGCAGTCGCCATCCCCGAATTGCTCTTCAACAGTGGGAAGCAAGAAGGTGCTTAAAACATCAATAGAGGCCTGTACTGTGATAGTGAAACGCAAAACAACAAGGGGTGCAAGCCCTCTCCATGAGAAACACGACCACACCATAACACCACCACCTCCGATTTTTACCGTTGGCAGTACTGAAACGTCCCCTTAGAACAATTTTAGAATTACTGTGCTGATAAACCTCTTACATTATTTGCTTTTCAAACAGCTGAGCAAAACTGAACGTACTCAAACATTCACTAAAGTGACACACAATATTTTTAGCGCAACGCAATCTGACTTTCAAAAATCCCTACAAAAGAATGGCCCTGACTAACATTAACCTATACCTTTCACAAATCACTTACTTCACAAAAATCTTCGTTACTCAAGCTACAGCAATACAGCGAGCGCCACTACTGCCAGCTAAATAACAGATTCAAACTACGGAAGGCACTAACTACTAGTAGGCATAGTTAGCAAATGAAAGATGTTAATAGAGAACAAACAATGTATTTACCTTAATAGTCATCAAAAGTCATAATATATACAGCAGTTCATGACATCCATTTTTACAAATTTCAAAACTCTCTCCCCACATCCACCACTGCTGGCGGCTCTCCTCCAACTGCGCAACGCTACGCGCTGTTAACATCCAGCTGCCCAACACTACAAGGGCATACAACAATGCAAACTAGGCACAGACTGCACACAGCACAGCCAGTGATTTTCATACAGAGCGCTATGTGGCATTACCAATAAAAAAACCTATACAGTCCACTTACATAGCCCCCATGCTCCCCACAATATATTTTACAAATTGTTTTGGGCAGTGGCCAATACAGATTTGAAAAAAATTTTCATAATTACAATAACAAAGAAATCAAATCCACACACTTATCAATACAATGTTGGTCAAAGGGTAAAATTTTCTCACAATCCATAAAGACAGTCCTGATCGTTCATCACAGTAAAATTGCAGTGTTTTTCTCAAAGTCTGAACAGTAAAAGAAAATGCACGCGGAAGTAGTGGATTTCCATGCAGTCTTGAAGACGTAGTGTTGTCCTTCCAATGGAAAGACAGTGCTGACTCTTGACATGCAGACAGGTAATGGGCCACAACAGAGCAAACCCACAGCATAGTCAGTCGATGTTTTGAAGAATATTGGTAGGTAGGTCATCACAGAGTAGACCCACTCTAGTCCTGGTAGAGATTACGGTATTGGTGGGCCACCAGAGGTGCAGACCCACTGTAGTCCTGGTAAAGATTGTGGTATTGGTGGGCCACCAGAGGTGCAGAGCCACTGCAGTCCTTGTAGAAATAATGGTACTGGTGAGTCAGCAAAGGTGTAGACCCACTGTAGTCCTTGTAGAAATAATGGTATTGGTGGGTCATCAAAGATGCAGGCCCACTGTAGTCCTTGTAGACATGGCCAGCAGCCATATGTTGTGACTGTGCAGGTGCACAATCACCGTTGAAGAGTCTTGCGGATAATATAGCAAGTCCATAACCACCACTTGTGCACTCACAAAGTTTTTGGAATTGTCCTTAGAACCAGCAATGCTGTTATCGAGTCCCTTGCTGAACTATTAACACATGTGCAAACACTAACAGTCCCTACTTCTCACATATTGTCCATATATTATGACTAACAGAAACGTGTGCAGTGAAATGTAACTTACAAGTTAATAATATGATGAACTGGTGACAATTACAATTTTATAATATGAGAATACAATTACAAAGATACAGAAAACATCATTAAAAACATAATAATACAGATAACATTTGTAGTAATACAGGCTTTACAAAACAATAGAAATAAACGTAAACATCAGGTTACAGGAATTATGACATGAGTACATACATAAAAGATCAGAATAACTTTCGAAACACCAACTTCACACATGAGCATTAAAGCAGAACATAATTAATAATGTCTAAATATCTTTACAAAGTAAATAACATAGTATTAGAAAAATTCTACAACATAACAACATCAGCTAAACACATAAAGACAGGAAGAACACAAATACACAAGGGTACACAAACACATAGAGGGATAAGACAAAAGGAAAGGACAGGGTTTGTTTTACTGCAGTATTTTGCATGGAGATCTCCCTTCGTTCATCATTATTCTCAAAAGGTCCTATCTAAGTCTGCTTTCTGTATTCTGTTCACATCCTCTTTCAAAAGTAGTTTTTCTCCACTGTACACTACTTTTTTGGCGAAACAATTTTCTTATAGCTTCTCAATACATTTCTTCCAATTCGTCACAACTTGTTCTCTTATATGGCCTACCCCATCTTAAGCTAACTTAAATATACTGAGCTCAGATGCTAAACTAAGGGACGAGGCAATGCAGCAGCACAAAACAATTAACACAAACAGCAATGATAAAAAATGCAAATTGGCAAACCTAGATACAGTAAATCTAAATTACCAAGCAAATGCAACATTACAACTAATATGAGCCAATGTGCAGCAACGAGAAAAATAAATCATTAGTAAAACTGGCTTAACAGAGTAATGTAAAGTGAAATTTAGTAGCACTATGCCTGGCAAAGAGCAGCAGCAAATGCAATAACTTATATCCAAACATGGCATAGCTCAAGCAGAAAAAATATTACATTAAAGACAACAATGCAGATAAGGGAAATGTATGTTCACATCTTAATGTCTATGTAATTAAAATGGTGCACCAGAAGAAGTTATTCTACCAAAAATTACCAAGTACGTGAAAAGAAAATTCTGTATGCAATTCCTGTGAAGGGAAATGTCTTTTTGTGCTCCTTCGTTTTTTTTAATTACATCATAAAGTTATTATTTACTGGCTCTGTAGGCATAAAAAATTTATATTAGTACATGTATAAAATTTTATTTTAACCAATGCTGCAGTGGAGCTAGAAACTAGATATTAAAGAAAATAGGCAAAGTAAGGCGTGAAACGTCATTCACTAGCCATATGGTATTTCATAATGCAGTAAACAATCTTTCAACTAGCAAGGCAATAGATGTGAAATGTTTCTCATAATTTCATTAGGCATTTTAGTAAACATCATAAATTACGAGCTCCACAGTGTAATCATATGTTTTCAAGTTTGAGCGTGTCGTATTTGCGATTCTTTCTACAAAGAAATGTCAATAGCGAGGATAATGGCCTCCTTCTTTCTCCACCTGTGCCTCTGAAAGGCACACACTAATGGCTTTTTTTCAGGCAACTGTCATGCAGCTGCCCACGACTCATTACGTGAAGGTGGTCATTTAACTTTCTTACTGAAATATTTACGACGCCAGTTTGCATTACAGTCACAGTCTCATATAAAAAATTCCACAGGTTGAGAATTTGCGTTGCAAATGTGTAGAAACAAAATCTTAGAATATAACAGTGTTCAAAAAGTTTTCGTCGGCATTGTGATACATTCACGCATTTACACACATTTCATAACTCTTAAAGTATGATTCTTGGGTTCCAACATCCTTTTCCACAAATCAGAGTCCCTAACCACTACTCATTATTCATATACATATTCATCGACACTTCTTCCAAATTTCATCATAATAAATACAGAACATAATCAAATTCCTCATATAGCATCTCATTGATTATAAACATACCTCAACAGCATAATACACATAGTCGTCGTAAAAATAACATCATAACACCTCAGTCAAATATCAAAAACGTCGTAGCTTTCTGCAATAATATCAAAACCTAAAAATAATTCTCTGCTCATTTCAATAGTGATATCTACCTAAAACGTACTTTAATATCATGCTCCCTTACCAAATACATCATTAAAAGCTCTCATAGTATCACAATGGTTCCAAAAAAATATGAACAGTTCACAAAGTACAGACAAAATACAATTTCATAAGTGTGAAGTTACCCAACTGTGTAATTGCGTAAACATGTGTCACTGATGTAGTAAAAAAAATGTTTATCTCTCAGTTAAATGATCAGATAGCTGGGTAATTTGTGTGTTAGAGAAATATAGTACCGATGTGCAAAGTTGTATAAGCAAATACCATATTAGCTAGCGCTCCTTGTGCTTGCCGAACACATGGTACACAAAGTAGGCATGTACCCCCTGAGGATTAATGCAGTTATACCGTCATGTGTTACAGATTACAGCAATGGAATGAAATGTATCACGGAAAACCTTTGTTTCATTGTACTTCAAATATCTTTAAAAATAAATGTTTTTAGTACAAAATTAATCACTCAGATGCGTCTCCTGTAGCGCTAAATTGCGCGTCTTGTAACATAGTCTCTGTCATTACTTAAGGGTAAAAAATGTGCCAAGTGTCGTAATTATCGTCATCCGTAAGCAAAGTTTTGTGGAAGCCAATGTACTTACCTCATGATAAACAAAAGTGAAATGCTTTGCGTATAGATATCTTACTTATTACGCTTATTGCCGTGATGAACAAAGTACGGTGCTGTAACGTATTGTTGTGCTACGGAAAAGTCTGTCTCATTGTAGCTATACCACAAAAGTTACTACTAAAACATGTTTTACTTTCCAGAATAATTCAGCAAAACTGTGCAGATATAAAACAGATACACCGCAAAAGCAACATTGTAAATTGTCACTCATTAGTAGCGTCATGATAAAATCGTGTAGCTGTCACATAAACTAACCACTGTGTCATCTGGTATTTCACAGAAAGTACTTTAAATCCAGAATGTATTTTCAAGTAAACCAAAATGTTGCATTAAAATTCATTAGCAGTACTGGTAAATGTTCTAAGAATGTGAGCTTTATAGTCGTTACGTAATCGTGCAACTAACAAGCAAGAATGTACACACACAATAACACTGTGTCGTCTGTTCACAATAACAGTGCATTCGTAATTTCTATTTAAATAAGTTCTCTTGGTTCTTGACTGGATATTTAACTTCAAACAGTGTTGCATGTTAACAGATTCTAAGTCTGACAAAGCATACTAGTAATGTAAAGTGAAAATTTTTATGGCAAAGACAAAGTTAAAAAGCAGATTCTCTCTCAATAAACGGTTTTACATGTGAAATGTGGTGCAATCCTTTACTCTTCCTAGTACGCAGAGGTTCAACTTGAACGGAATTATCATGCGGTATATGTCGGCGAGGAATGCTAAAATTTTTCTCAAGGTTAGCGTCTATGTTATTTTTCTCTGAGCCAGCCGGCGCACGCGGCTGCCTGCGGTGCATGTCATTGTCTGTTCCTTTGTTGGCGTGCATCGTTATTGGGATTAGGAGACCTAACTTCTACAAATTCACCTTGACGAGAAGAAGCTCGCCAGTTCTGATGGAATTCAGGTCTGTCGTTTTGTCGGTGGTTTACATAGTTTCTTGTTTGTCGGTCATGTGGTGGAGAATTTTTCCTGGAATAGTATCAGCGTGGTGGACCATTGCGTCTGAAGTTATTCTGTCTCCCTTGATAATAATTATTTTGGTTCCCATATTGTCTGTTTCTATGGTTGTCTCTGTCACATTCATTACTACGGAAAAGCGATCTTTCTCTGTAACTATTATTCTGCCAACGGTTGTCATACGGATGGTGTCTGTTTGGTCACGATTTGTGTTGTGAGAACAGCCTTGTCGTGTCCAGTTATTATTTCTTTCATCGCAGAATTGCGATGGATGTGACCTGTAATTGTTGTGTTCCTGTTTTCGCGTTCCGCACTTTCCGCGATTGTCAGTGACAATTTCCAGTTCTTGTAACAGTCCCTGAAAAGCTTCAATGTCGTCTTTGCAACGTCCTGCAAAAATAATATGTCGTAAATGTTCAGGTAATTTGATTAAGCAAATGCGGATGAGTTCTGAGGGGCTGTATGGGTTTGACAGATATTGATTCTTATGCAACATGTCTTCAAAATATTTGACAAGACTGGAAAATTCAGATTGTTCAAAGTGTTTCATCATTATGATGCTATATTTTACTCGGTCTTGTGTAGCTTGAGACCAATATGCTGAGAGGAAGGCATGATAAAATTCTCCTTCACTGTGGCAATCTTGAATGACCGATCGCATTCTTACAGCTGGTTCATTCTCTAAATAGCCACACATAAATTCTAATCTGTGCTCTAATGACCAGTTAGGAGGAAAACAATGAGAGAATTGATGGAGCCACGCTTGTGGATGAATGTCGTTGGCAAAATTCTTAAACATTTTGAATTTACGTGTAGTAATGAACAGCTTATAGTCAAAATCATCATGTCGCCGAGTCGCATGTCGGTCATTATTACGTCGTTTTGGCGGTTCCATCTCAAAATTCGGTGTACCTTTCCAATTTCTTTCATAATTTCCGAAGTGTCCTGTGTTATTATTTTGTGGTTGCTCCGTATTTCTATGTCCCTCTTCCCGTACTGGAGCGCGAGTGTCCTCTGAAATATGTAATTCTTGTATTACTTGTGCCAACTGATCTTGTACTTCCCGGATTTATCTTTTGTACAGTGTATTGATTCGATTTTGATTTTGTTTGAATTTTCTAATTTGTGCATACTCTTCAGTTTCAGTAAAGGCTACAGGTCTTGTGTCATTCAGATCATCATCTACCTTTGTAGATAAATTATTTAGCTGATCCGAAAGTTCAACTACTTTCTCTGATAATGAACTAATTTCCTCCATGTGTCTTTCTGAACCAATTTTCAGAGTATCTACTGTGTCCTTTAAGTTTTCTTGAGTTTTAGCAAGTTGCGTAACCGAATTGGTAGATGCAACTGAGTCAATTTTAGCTTGCAAGGTCTCATGATTTTCATGAACGATAGTTTGCAGTTCTTTTATGGCTGCTTCGTGATTCTGTAATGCATTTTCATGCCGCGAAAAAATAGGTTGGAAATGCTCACAAATTTGTGTTTTTACGTCATTACAGACTTTTTGACATTTCGATTCAATGTTATGTAACTCAGTAGTTAAATCTTCACGTGTTTGTTCAAGTGTGGTGTGAAGATTTTGTTCCATTGCGTCTAACTGTTGCTGTGTTTGTCTCTGGTGTTGTTCCATTGTGTCTAAATTTTGAAGATTTTGTTCAATTGTGTCTAACTTTTGAAGATTTTGTTACATTGTGCCTAACTTTTGAGGATTTTGTCCCATTTGTTTCTGATTTTGTTCAAGCGTTGTGTCTAACTTTTGTAGCCTTTGTCACATTTGTTGCATTAACTGTAATAACAGTGCACTGGTGTCTGAAACATGTTCCTCACTGCTATTCGGCAGTGCATTTGAACCGGCAATATTCGCATTTTGAAAAGCAGAAAATGTGTCTTGATTTATTTGAGAAAACGGTGAGGACGCAAAACCTGAATCTACAGTATTTGCAAGATTGTGTCCTGTCATTTCGGAATCCTGAGGCGAGCTGTTGCCGACCGATCGATCGATAATGCTTCCCTGTTCATTAATTGTTTCACTGCCTACACCATTATTTAACGCCCGCTCCATTTCCCTATGCACAGTTACCAAATTACTACTTTGAATATTTGTTAGTTCATTACATGTTGGCGTTAACACACTGCTTTCGTCTTCACTGTTATTTCTCAGTTTACTTTGGAGCCTAGTATTACGTTTTTCACACGCCATTATTGTCACAATATTTCACACGACAACACAGAAAAACACAATTTGAAGAGCAAAAATAAGAGAACACATTAACACAGCACTGAATATAATATCTAGTTAATTGCAAGCGCAGCTGCGAAATACTTGGTGCAAATTTACATGCATGCCACACCTGTTTTACTGTACAACAATGAAAGACTGCAACTACAAAGGAAATTCTCTCTACAATTACGCGCTAGCAATAAACAAAATCTACACAAATTACACAAACTACAAGAAAAAATCAGAAGATTCCAGTGAGGTATCCTCGGCTAAGGGTCGACATATGAAACATTCCCTTAGAACAATTTTAGAATTACTGTGCTGATAAACTTCTTACATTATTTACTTTTCAAACAGCTGAGCAAAACTGAACGTACTCAAACATTCACTAAAGTGACACACAATATTTTTAGCGCAACGCAATCTGACTTTCAAAAATCCCTACAAAAGAATGGCCCTGACTAACATTAACCTATACCTTTCACAAATCACTTACCTCACAAAAATCTTCGTTACTCAAGCTACAGCAATACAGCGAGCGCCACTACTGCCAGCTAAATAACAGATTCAAACTACGGAAGGCACTAACTACTAGTAGGCATAGTTAGCAAATGAAAGATGTTAATAGAGAACAAACAATGTATTTACCTTAATAGTCATCAAAAGTCATGATACACTCCTGGAAATGGAAAAAAGAACACATTGACACCGGTGTGTCAGACCCACCATACTTGCTCCGGACACTGCGAGAGGGCTGTACAAGCAATGATCACACGCACGGCACAGCGGACACACCAGGAACCGCGGTGTTGGCCGTCGAATGGCGCTAGCTGCGCAGCATTTGTGCACCGCCGCCGTCAGTGTCAGCCAGTTTGCCGTGGCATACGGAGCTCCATCGCAGTCTTTAACACTGGTAGCATGCCGCGACAGCGTGGACGTGAACCGTATGTGCAGTTGACGGACTTTGAGCGAGGACGTATAGTGGGCATGCGGGAGGCCGGGTGGACGTACCGCCGAATTACTCAACACATGGGGCGTGAGGTCTCCACAGTACATCGATGTTGTCGCCAGTGGTCGGCGGAAGGTGCACGTGCCCGTCGACCTGGGACCGGACCGCAGCGACGCACGGATGCACGCCAAGACCGTAGGATCCTATGCAGTGCCGTAGGGGACCGCACCGCCACTTCCCAGCAAATTAGGGACACTGTTGCTCCTGGGGTATCGGCGAGGACCATTCGCAACCGTCTCCATGAAGCTGGGCTACGGTCCCGCACACCGTTAGGCCGTCTTCCGCTCACGCCCTAACATCGTGCAGCCCGCCTCCAGTGGTGTCGCGACAGGCGTGAATGGAGGGACGAATGGAGACGTGTCGTCTTCAGCGATGAGAGTCACTTCTGCCTTGGTGCCAATGATGGTCGTATGCGTGTTTGGCGCCGTGCAGGTGAGCGCCACAATCAGGACTGCATACGACCGAGGCACACAGGGCCAACACCCGGCATCATGGTGTGGGGAGCGATCTCCTACACTGGCCGTACACCACTGGTGATCGTCGAGGGGACACTGAATAGTGCACGGTACATCCAAACCGTCATCGAACCCATCGTTCTACCATTCCTAGACCGGCAGGGGAACTTGCTGTTCCAACAGGACAACGTACGTCCGCATGTATCCCGTGCCACCCAACGTGCTCTAGAAGGTGTAAGTCAACTACCCTGGCCAGCAAGATCTCCGGATCTGTCCCCCATTGAGCATATTTGGGACTGGATGAAGCGTCGTCTCACGCGGTCTGCACGTCCAGCACGAACGCTGGTCCAACTGAGGCGCCAGGTGGAAATGGCATGGGAAGCTGTTCCACAGGACTACATCCAGCATCTCTACGATCGTCTCCATGGGAGAATAGCAGCCTGCATTGCTTTGAAAGGTGGATATACACTGTACTAGTGCCGACATTGTGCATGCTCTGTTGCCTGTGTCTATGTGCCTGTGGTTCTGTCAGTGTGATCATGTGATGTATCTGACCCCAGGAATGTGTCAATAAAGTTTCCCCTTCCTGGGACAATGAATTCACGGTGTTCTTATTTCAATTTCCAGGAGTGTATATACAGCTGTTCATGACATCCATTTTTACAAATTTCAAAACTCTCTCCCCACATCCACCACTGCTGGCGGCTCACCTCCAACTGCGCAACGCTACGCGCTGTTAACATCCAGCTGCCCAACACTACAAGGGCAGACAACAATGCAAACTAGGCACAGACTGCACACACCACAGCCAGTGATTTTCATACAGAGCGCTATGTGGCGTTACCAATAAAAAAACCTATACAGTCTACTTACATATGAGAAACACGACCACACCATAACACCACCTCCTCCGATTTTTACTGTTGGCAGTACATACGCTGGCAGACGACGTTTACCGGGCATTCGCCATACCCGCACACTGCCGTCGGAGCACCACATTGTGAACCGTGATTCATCAGTCCACACAACGTTTTTCCGCTGTCAATAGTCCAGTGTTTACGCTCCTTACACCAAGCGAGGCGTCGTTTGGCATTAACCGGCATGATGTGGGCTTTGAACGGCCGCTCTACCATGATACCCAAGTTTTCTCACCTCGCGCCTAACTGTCGTAGTACTTGCAATGGATCCTGATGCAGTTTGGAATTTATGTGTGATGATCGGGATAGATGTCTGCTTATTACACATTACGACCCTTTTCAACTGTTGATGGTCTCTGTCAGTCAACAGACGAGGTCGGCCTGTACGCTTTGCACTTTACATGTCCCTTCACGTTTCCACTTCTCTGTCACATCGGAAACAGTGGATCTAACGATGTTTAGGAGTGTGGAAATCTCTCGTACAGACGTATGACACAACGGCCACCTAATCACCTGACCACGTTCAAAGTCCGCGGAGCGCCCCATTCTGCTCTCTCACGATGTCTAATGACTACTGAGGTCGCTGATATGGAGTAACTGGCAGTAGGTGTCAGGACAATGCGCCTAATATGAAAAATATGTTTGTGGGGGTATCCGGATACTTTTGATCACTTAGTGCACTTGTGTACAATACTTCAGGAAGTGTTACACTACTACAAATCGTTTTTATGTCTGGTGTTCACTGCAGTTGCTTCTGAATAAGTGGAAATTGTCAACAAGAAATCCCAAGCTTTAAAGGTCCGAGACTTTGAACAACAGCCCACGCAATGTCCACGAAATGATACCACAGATCAGTCTGATCGACCTTTTCTGGGCTAAGAGTATTCTTGGTGAGTGCACAGAATACTCTAAAATATAGCACCATGCAAGGTAATTGAGCGATTGTAAGCGAAGTAAAGAAGTCTTGATGTTTCAATGTGAGACATAGTGGAAATCATTCTTATGGTGAAGGCAAAACATTCAGTTGCTGCAAGAGATCTTGAATATGATACTTGCAAGAAAGCCTTCCATCTACCCTGTGGCCTAATAATTGGAACTGATGGACTTCACTGACTGACCAGATTCAAGTAACAAAATTCCACGTTCACAGGCGTTCCATGTCAGACACTGTAAACTGTATGCATTACGTTTCGTTGCAGTTCAACGTTGGGGTGTTTTCTTAAACTCACGTGTTGTTATTGACTACCCTATATACACCTCTTTCACAACAGCGTCGTCCCATCTGTAAGATAGAATTTTGTATCACCTGTCACGTTCAATGCTGACTGTCTTGCTCCTGTGGTACCACCGATTCCCGTCAGATCGCCGACGTTAAGCACTGTTGGGCTTGGTTAACACGTGGATGGGTGACTGTCCGATCTGCCGAGCGCTGCTGGCAAGCGCGGCTCCGGTCGCTAAAACTGACAACGGCCTAGAGAGCGGTGTGCTGACATCACGCTCCTCCATATCCGCATCCAGTGACGGCTATAAGCTCTGGATGACACGACGGTCGGTCCGTACCCCTGGGTCTTCCGAGACCTGTTCAGATGGAGTTTACAGGAGTCACGTTTGGCGACAGATCATTGGTTGTACATCAAGAAATGCAACTGACACAGAAAACAACCGTGTGACACTCCCCACTTTGCGTGATCCTAGTCAGGTTCAGACCTCTCCTCTGTTTGTTGACACTGGGGGCCAAACTTAAGCTTCTCACTTCCCACACATAAGTAAATAATTGTCGAGCTTTTTGTTTAAACCGATAATGTGTCCACTTACGCAAAATTATTGCGTGGTCCACACAGTTAAATGCTTTTCTTCAACTAAATGAAACACATTCTTGACTTGTCACACTCAGACTTGTCAGTGCTTCACATATGAAAGAATAAAGGGCAATTTCATTGCGTATTCCTTTCCTGAAGCCAAACTGAGAGTCTGACAGCAAATTGTGTGTACCAATTGTGCGTTTCAAGAACTGGCTTTAAATTGTGAATCTAGGAATATACGATAACCCTTACGTTTCGCTCCCGATAGTAAGACTGCATTGATTACAGCACGCACAGAAGTGTTTAAACAATCAATCTTCCCGTGCTGCAATCGCGAATAGATCGGGAAGAAAGCCGAACATGGCGCGCGCAGCGGCCGCGATCTTAGAGGCGCCATGTCACGGACTGCGCGGCCCCTCCCGCCGAGGGTTCGAGTCCTCCCTCGGGCGTGTGTGTGTGTGTGTGTTCTTAGCATAAGTTAGTTTAAGTAGTATGTAAGTCTGAGGAGCGATGACCTAAGCAGTATGGTCCCTTAGGAATTCACACACATTTGAACATTTGAAAGCCGGACACGTGCTGCAATTGGAAGGACAATGTGCCAGGTGTTTCACAGTGGTTACTGAGATGGATAACCGGACCTCTAAATTTGGCCAGCATGGTTTGGCAGAAACGCTGTCGCCTATATTCCAAAGAAACCCGTTTAACTTCTCTGACTATATCTACTGAACTTCCGTGCGAGCTACACCAACGCGTTTATTATCTTAGAGAAGCGTCTCCTAATTCTTTCAATACGCGTCTTCGTGTGTTTCCTTTATGGACGCAGTGATTGGAAAGAATATAGAAACACAGCCATAAATGCAGATACCAACTATGCCTGCAGGTGGCACTGCTGTATTTGACCACGAACAGTATCTGTGCATTGGCCTCAATACTTTGCAGATGTCAGTTGTGGTTAGGACAGTGTTCCGTGTAGTTGTGAGCGTATTGTATCGGAGCTAAGTGAATTCGAATGTGAGTAGAGTATTGGTGCTCTTATGGTGGATGTATCCGTAATCAAGGTAGCCGAAGTGTTTGGTGTTCCAAGAGGCAACGTGTAGAAAATTCGTATCACATGCAGGAAAAGTGGACAAACATCATCAGCTAAGTCGCAACGGGGACGAAAGCGTATATTCAGTGATCGTTAGAGCCGGTTATTGAAGAGGATAGCGACGACAAATAGGAGGAGGACGTCTGCAGAAGTCACTGCGGAACTGATTGTCGCACTCGTGAACCCTGTCAGCGGCAAAACAACACGTGGAACCTCCAGAAGCAAATAACTGCAGGGCGAGCTGGAATTCCAAAGCCACACGTCAGTGATGCAAATGTCCGTAAAAGGAAAACATGGTGCCGAAGCGATAAAGCTTGTACAAGTGAACAATGAAAGGAGGTCAATTACACGTACGGCGTCCCAAGCCTACGATGCAGACCGCTTGCGCCCAAGACTGAAACCTGGCGGGGGTTCGGTGATGGTTTGGGAAGTCTTATATTCCGTGGACCAACCCAAAATTCGCTTTTCAAGGTCGCATTACTGCCAAGGATTATGTGATCATTTTGGTTGATCAGATCCATCCCGTGGTACAATGTTGACTGCCTAATCGAAGACGACAAGGCCCAGTTCACAGAAAACTGAAAATTTGTGGTAAGTTCCTATGGGACCAAACTGTTAAGGTCAGCCGGCCTGTGTGGCCGAGCGGTTCTAGGCGCTACAGTCTGGAACTGCGCGACCGCTACGGTCGCAGGTTCGAATCCTGCCTCGGGCATGGATGTGTGTGATGTCCTTATGTTAGTTAGGTTTATGCAGTTCTAAGTTCTAGGGGACTGATGACCTCCCATTGTGCTCAGAGCCATTTGAATTTTTGTTAAGGTCATCGGTCCCTAGGCTTACACACTTAAGTAGTAACTTAAACTAACTTAGGCTAAGCACAACATACACACCCATGCCCGAGGGAGGACTCGAACCTCCGACGGAGTAGCCGCGCGAACCGTGGCAAGGGGTCCTTAGACCGCACGGCTGCCCTCTCGGCCCAGTTCACAGAGCTCTCATCGTCCAGGGCTTCTTTTGTGAGTACGAGGGTGAACTATTCCATCTTTAAAAATGTTCAAATGTGTGTGAAATCTTATGGTACTTAACTGCTAAGGGCCCGCATCTCGTGGTCGTGCGGTAGCGTTCTCGCTTCCCACGCCCGGCTTCCCGGGTTCGATTCCCGGCGGGGTCAGGGATTTTCTCTGCCTCGTGATGGCTGGGTGTTGTGTGCTGTCCTTAGGTTAGTTAGGTTTAAGTAGTTCTAAGTTCTAGGGGACTTATGACCACAGCAGTTGAGTCCCATAGTGCTCAGAGCCATTTGAACCATTTAACTGCTAAGGTCATCAGTCCCTAAGCCTACACACGACTTAACCTAAATTATCTTAAGGACAAAGACACACACCCATGCCCGAGGGAGGAATCGAACCTCCGCCGGGACTAATTTCATCTCCCCTGGCCACCTCCGTTACCAGATATTATTACTGAACCTTTGTGATCGCTGTCAAATGGCTCTGAGCACTATGGGACTCAAGATCTTAGGTCATAAGTCCCCTAGAACTTAGAACTACTTAAAACTAACTAACCTAAGGACATCACACACACCCATGCCCGAGGCAGGATTCGAACCTGCGACCGTAGCAGTCCCGCGGTTCCGGACTGCAGCGCCAGAACCGCACGGCCACCGCGGCCGGCTGATCGCTGTCCACAACCATCATCTTCACCTGAACTTACCCTATTTTGCAGGGAGAATGCTATAAAATTCCCTTGAAAACCGAACAGGCTCTGTATTTACCCATTCCGAGACGGGTGGAAGCTGTTTTGAATACCAACAATTTACCTACATCGTATTAGTCATGGTCGTGTTTTGTGATTGCCGTGTTTCCATATTTTTCCCACCACTGTACACTGCAGTTTTCCAGTACCCTTCCAACGAACCTAAAACTTCTATTCGCCTTCAAAATGGTTCAAATGTCTCTGAGCACTATGTGACTTAACTTTTGAGGTCATCAGTCCCCTAGAACTTAGAACTACTTAAACCTAAGTAACCTAAGGACATCACACACATCCGTGCCCGAGGCAGGATTCGAACCTGCGCCGTAGCGGTCGTGCGGTTCCAGACTGTAGCGCCTAGAACCGCTCGGCTACCCCGGCCGGCTTATTCGCCTTCCGTGCTACTGGTATTACGTAATGGTTCCATTTCATATCGCTTCCTAGTATTATCCCTTATCGTTACTTATGCGATGTGACGTGCTCAAGATGTTCAGCAGTGATCTTGTAATCAGATACTCTGCCTGCGTGGGGCACCCTGCCCAGTGACTTAATGCGGCGGCCGCACACTTAGCGGTGCCCGCGCCGCGCGCTGCCCGGCGGGAGCGCGTGTCGGCCCTCGCGCCGTTGTTGATCTTCTAAAGTGGTTTTCCGGGCCATTGCGTGCAATCCGGCAACATTTCCTGGCCGGCTGCGCAGCCGCCGCCGCTAAACGACCGCCCGGCCGCACACGGCGGCTCGGAGCCGGCGAGAATCGATATCGAGGCCGGGGCAGGCGTCGCCCCCTGTCTTCGCTCACCTCTCATCTCCTGCACCTCCCTCCCTCCTTCCGACCCTTCCTCACTCCCTGTTCTCACCCCCCGTGGCCGCCGCCGCGCCTGCGGCTCCTCAAATTAAGTCTAAGTGTTTGACTTTTCGCTCCGGGCTTTTAATCCTGTAATACGGCGGAGACGCTGGAAACTTGCTGGCCCGCCATACTTCTCCGCGCTGTCCACAACGAGGCGGGATTCGCGGTGAGGCGGCTGCGCGCCGCTACAAACCAACTTCCGCCTCACAGCGGAACACAGCTTCGTTAGCCAGCGGTTGCCAGTACTTGTCGAGGAAGAATGCCCGACTAAGTTTCAGTGTTACTTTGTGCTGCCGGTCGCTTTTCTCGGCCGTCCAGAGAGGACAGCACCGGTCAGATGGCTCCCCAAATAATTTTAATAGGCTTCAGACTTTGATTCAGTTTTAAGTTACGTAGATCCATTTAAGTTCCATGGATTATTTCTACCATTACTTGTAATACTGCTTGATCAGTCATTTTACAAATAACTTCCGGGAATTCAGCCAGGTAACACTTCCAGCGACCTCCGATATTTCGGTGGCAGAACACCCCGCCATTTTCAAGGCAAACTGCAACGGACAGGCCACGTACGTACTCGATCCACCCGAACATTCGTTTTACGATGGAGGTGGAAGAAGATGGTTGCCTTCCCTTCCTCGACTTGTTGGTTAAGAGGAAGGATGATGGATCATTGGGACATGCAGTCTACAGGAAACGTACTCATACCGACTTGAACTTACAGGCTAATAGTTGTCACCATCCGGCTCAGCGTGAAGGGGTACTTCGTACCCTGGTACACAGGGCACATGTCGTTTCTGACGCTGAGACTTTGCCAGTTGACCTGTCCCATCTTGAAGTTACATTGCGTCAAAATGGTTATAGTGATAGACAGATTGAACGTGCGTTGCGCTATCGACCAACTGTACATCGGGTGATTGATGGCAATTCTGATTCGACACTTAAGTCTACTGCCTTTTAGCGTTAGCGTTCCAACAAGATCGGTCGTATTTTACGGAAATACGATGTGAAATGTGTTTTCCGACCTCCATCTAAAATTGGAGCGCTTTTGAGTTCTGTTAAGGATGATCTTGGCCTGCGTAAGGCGGGTGTATATCGTATTCCTTGTACGTGCGGCATGGCATATATTAGTCAAACTATCAGGACCTTGGAGGACCGATGTACTGTGTATAAACGGCACACACGATTACAGCAGCCAAGTAGATCTGCGATTGCTAACATTGCTTGGATACTGGTCACCCCATGTTATATAATAACACCGAGATATTGGCATGCACATCCAGCTATTGGGACAGTGTTATTAAGGAGGCAGTTGAGATTAAATTAGCGAGCAATCTTGTTAACAGGGATCGAGGTTTTTATTAAAACTCTGTTTGGAATCCGGCTCTCTCCCCTGTCAAAAAACCGCTACCTCACCTGCGAATTCGTAGTCTCACTATCGATAGCTCTGACTTTGGTCATGTTTGGTGGCACTAGTGTTCAGTGTGTGTGTTATCTTTCCTGCTTCAGTCCGAGAACCGAGGTTTTAAATTTGCATGTACTCCGCCTATCCGTTGCAGTTGCCTTGAAAATGGCGGGGTGTTCTCGCACCGAAATATCGGCGGTCGCTGGAATTGTTACCTGGCTGAATTCCCGGAAGTTATTTGAAAGTTGTATACGCCAGGAGAAACTCAGGTCTCACAGTGATTTTACATCCATATTACGGATTCATATGTAACTCTGGCTATTTGCTAAGGATTTACAAACGTTGTTTGAATGGTATCAATTTCTCCACACTGTTTCAATTACTATTCATTTCACCGAGCGAGGTGGCGCAATGTTTAGCACACTGGACTAGTATTCGGGAGGACGATAGTTCAAACCCGCGTCCGGCCATCCTGATTTAGGATTTCCGTGATTTCCCTAAATCGCTTCAGGCAAACGGAGGTATGGTTCCTTTGAAAGGGCACTGCCGACTTCCTTCCTCATCTTTACTTAATCCGATGGGACCGATGACCTCTCTGTTTGGTCCCCTCTCCCAAATCAACCAACCAACCAACTGTTCATTTCCAGCTGTAAAAACATTTTTAATTTTTTTCGGAAGTACCATCCTTCAAAATGGCCGTGGATCAAAATTATAACAACTCGTCAAAGCGCCTAACCTAAAGTCTAACGGTACAAGTTTGGCAACATTTCTGGCTATCACAAACAGTAGCGTGGTTTCAATTCAGGTCACAACCACTGCCATATAATGATGCCATCGATGTAATGACGCTATCAGGACATTTTGTGCTGATTATTGATCCTGGTGCAAGCAAAACATGAAAGTGCTGGATATAAGATCCGCCTGTTATGCAATACGGTGCTTCAGGACATTAAAATGCACTGGGAAGGACCGTACTTCATTAGCAGGATTGGAGTACTTTTAAAACGGACAAGAGAAATTTAAGAAGAACGATTAAAGACCATTTCATAATTTAGAGCTTCAATATTTACTCCATGTTTAAAAAAGTTTTTAAAAGGTCTAGAAATATGCACATTATGTCTAAAACTAATAATTCGAATAACGAAATTAAACCTATAAGTAACGTACTGAAACATGGTGCAGAACAGTCAGTCATATTTACTGGTCTGAACAGAAAGGTAGTAAGTTATAAAACACAGCTGGCAAGTATTTTTAATAACCGTTTGATATGTGTAGTAGAGGCAATACGATCAAGGAACTCAGTAGTAAAGTCAAGGAAGCTTATCGACAAAGCAACTCCCACAGAATTGATATAGTCCTCTGACTCACTTCCCCATCTGAAATGAAGAAAGAAACAAACACTCTTAAAAATAAAAGCTTGTACAGAGTTGATGGTACTTGTCATATAAATAGACGTCGTCGTGTACAGAATCCTATTTTAAATGTGTTACGCATCACTAAGACAGGTTATTTGTCCAGAGATATTAGAGTATGCGATTATTTAATCCATTTACAAGAGAGGTAATACGTGTGGTGTTAATAATTGCTGACCTGCTTGCTAATGTCATCTCCTAAAATGTTTGAAAAACTGATGCATGGCTATTTTAGAATAGTGTTCCATCTTGTTTACAAAAGTATACACAATCTGTATTTCTGAAGGTTTGTTCAACTGATAATAGTATCTGGACAACATATATTATATAGTCACGAAACAACTTTTACACTGGCTGTATAACAAAACAGCAGAAGTGTCTCTAACCTGTGACACATCTGCACAGCATCTGAGTATGTAGAGCACAACATTTATTTACAAAATTCGAGGCTTTATGGAATTAATGACTTAGTTAACAGATGATTATCGTGACGCTTAACAAAAAATGCAAAAACTTGTATTTTGTAATTCATCCACTGTAGACAGGAGACATTTTTCTGGCTGTGGAGGACATCCTTAATGGAATTTGACGAAGTTTTGGGTCCTCTGTTGTTTACCGTGTATGTTACTTATCTTCCACTCAGTTCACATAAGCTAGAATCAGTTGTTCTTACAAATCACGTAAGCATTACAATCGGTTCCAATAGGCATATAACACGAGAGGAAATACTAAATAAAGTGTTTGGAACGATAATTGACTGGATTTTAGCAAACTGATTTTCAAAAAATGCAACGTGTGCTATTCTGCACAGCAAATGATATAAAATCAGTGATAAATTTCAGGTATAAGCCAGTGCAATGTTGTTATTGCAAACATTGAAGGGTTTAACACATCTTTTTACTTTCAATTAGTTATGGCATATGGCGTCGTGTTCTGAGGTGATTCATTTTTAAAAGAGAAAGTACGCTTCAGAAAAGTGTTTCATAACAATAATATGTGGTGTTTATCCTCAACAATCTTCAATCCAGAATCATATTTGAGCAGCACACAACGTGTTTCCTTCGGTGAAATTGTCTGTAAATAATCCATTTCAAGATCGAAAGGGATAATGTGCTACCTGAAATTCTAATACCAGATGAAAATAATCACTTCATTTCTCTTCTTTAAAATTAATCTTAGGTCAGAAAGAAAAAAAATTAAAAATGTAGCTCCTGGGTAATTCCTCCTGTTCCATAGAAGAAGCTCTTTTTTTTAAATTTTATTCTTGTAGCTTATTCAATATAAAAGTGCTCCGTATTTACTTCTGTTATCAAACCAAATGTTGTTTTCTGTTATGTGAATCTATCTGTAAATGGTCAACATGTTCCCATATTTAGATACCAATTAAGTTAATATTCTTTAGACTGACTCATTTCACGACATTACAGTATATTGTGCAAAGCGATCTACGGAACATGTAATTAACCCACAATCTGATACGTACATCTATACTTCGCGTATCACTACGAAGTGAGTGACAGAGAGTATTTTCGTTGTGCCACAAGGCAAGGATTTTCTTTCTTTTTAGATGCCACTCACAAATAGGGCAGTGAAAGGATGACGGGTTGCACCTAGTGATGCAGCGCCTATTTGTGTACTTTTATCCAATCGATATCTACGAGACGCGTACATAGGGGGTGGAAAAGTATTCTTAGTTTCTTCTCGGTAAGATGGTACCTTAAATTTCAAAGAAACAGTTGACGTTTCGCGTCCCCGATCTTTTCATGCGCACGCTGTCTCCTGTTAGCTGTCCTGATATGTGTTCCGGGCACCGGTGCAATATTTTGTCATGGGCTGTACAAGTGGTTTGCGTGAATTGTCTTCTGTGAATTCATTTTCTCTACCTACATCTGTGTCTATGCCGTAGTTCCTCTTCATCTCTCTACACATTTTTACTCTCAGGTATTTGTATGATATGGCTAACCCTAGTTGTGATTCATCAATCAGGCTGACAAAGGTTACCACGCTTTTACGTGTCGCGAAGCACACAACTTCACATTTTTGTACATTAATACATTGGTATTTGTCTCGAAATCTAAATGGACATTGCTGGAATTTTAGTCTCAGGACTGAAGACCACAACAACGAGTTTCATTATAGGTAACTTCATTATCTGTGGAAAGCCTGAGATTTTACCTACCATTATTCGGTATGTTGCAGTTTCAGCTTAGCCCATCAAGGTTGTATAGGTGTAGAGACTAGCAGATCTGATGATTACAGGGAGATAGAAGAATGAACTACTGCCTTGAAAATCTGGTGAGAGAGAGGCGTCAGCACCCACAGCGCTAGATGTAGGGTTAACTGACAGCGGTATATCGTTTTCTGCTGAAGTCGACCTCTTGATGTTCCAGATTCGATGGTTTAGCGGGCCAGACGAGATACCAAAGGGCGTCTGCGTGTTCCTCAAACCAGGAACGTATCCTTACAAAACCATGGTACGAAAAACATTTCCAAAATTTTGGGTCGTCGATGGACTCTAGGTCCTGCATCATTTGAAAAAACGCAACCTCACTACTCGTTGGATCACAATACATGTTCCAGTAATCTGCTGTACAGTTTCAGTGTTGTTCGGTCCATTCGAGAAATAAAGTTTCATGTGCTACTTTGAAAATGGCCTCTTACTACATACTGGACTCCAAAGGTCCATTGCATTGAGTTCTTTGCACAATTTCCGCCTTGAAGCTTGTTGATTTGAGCTTGCATTCGTTGCCAGCAGCAGTTTCAGTCGGTTAAAAACCGACTGTCACTGACTAAGCGTGAAATTTGACTCCGGTGTTTTTACGATCACTCTTCTTACGCCGTGGTACGTCGCTGTGAATTCGTTGCAGACGCGTTGGACAGTTCGCTTTGGACATGTTTCCCGTCTGCTGGAATCGTTGCCACAATCTTGATATCACACTTTGTGCCACACGGAGTGTCCGTGCTTCGACCTGCTGTGTATGACCAGCCTCCATTCGCCCTAGTATTCTACCCCTCACAACGTCTCAGTATGCGCTCTATACAAGGGCGATGTACTTGAGGACAATATTATGGAAATGGAAGAGGATGTAGATAAAGATGAAGTGGGAGATACGATACGGCGTGAAGAGTTTGACAGAGCACTGAAAGACCTGAGTCGAAACAAGGCCCCCGGTATAGACAACATTTCATTAGAACTACTGACGGCCTTGGGAGAGCCAGTCCTGACAAAACTCTACCATCTGGTGAGCAAGATGTATGAGACAGGCGAAATACCCTCAGTCTTCAAGAAGAATATAATAATTCAAATCCCAAAGAAAGCAGGTGTTGACAGATGATAAAATTACCGAACTATCAGTTTCATAAGTCACAGCTGCAAAATACTAACACGAAATATTTACAGACGAATGGAAAAACTGGTAGAAACCGACCTCGGGGAAGATCAGTTTGGATTCCGTAGAAATATTGGAACACGTGAGGCAATACTGACCTCGCGACTTATCTTAGAAGAAAGAATAAGGAAAGGCAAACCTACGTTTCTAGCATTTGTAGACTTAGAGAAAGCTTTTGACAATGTTGACTGGCATACTCTCTTTCAAACGGTGAAGGTGGCAGGGGTAAAATACAGGGAGCGAAAGGCTATTTACAATTTGTACAGAAACCAGATGGTAGTTGTAAGAGTCGAGGGGCATGAAAGGGAAGCAGTGGTTGGGAAGGGAGTGAGACAGGGTTGTAGCCTCCCCGATGTTATTCAATCTGTGTATTGAGCAAGCACTAAAGGAAACAAAAGAAAAATTCGGAGTAGGCATTAAAATACACGGAGAAGAAATAAAAACTTTTAGGTTTGCCGATGACATTGTAATTCTGTCAGAGACAGGAAAGGACTTGGAAGAGCAGTTGAACGGAATGGACAGTGTCTTGAAAGGAGGATATAAGATGAACATCAACAACAGAAAAACGAGGATAATGGAATGTAGTCGAATTAAGTCGGGTGATACTGAGGGAATTAGATTAGGAAATGAGACGCTGAAAGTAGTAAAGGAGTTTTGCTATTTGGGGAGCAAAATAACTGATGATGGTCGAAGTAGAGAAGATATAAAATGTAGACTGGCAATGACAAGGAAATCGTTTCCGAAGAAGAGAAATGTGTTAACTTCGAGTATGGATTTAAGTGTCAGGAAGTCATTTCTGAAAGTATTTGTATGGAGTGTAGCCATGTATGGAAGTGAAACGTGGACGACAAATAGTTTGGACAAGAAGAGAATAGAAGCTTTAGAAATGTGGTGCTACAGAAGAATGCTGAAGATTAGATGGGTAGATCACACAACTAATGAGGAGCTATTGAATTGAATTGGGGAGAAGAGGAGTTTGTGGCACAACTTGTCAATAAGAAGGGACCTGTTGGTATGACATGTTCTGAGGCATCAAGGGACCACAAATTTAGCATTGGAGGGCAGCGTGGAGGGTAAAAATCGTAGAGGGAGACCAAGAGATGAATACACCAAGCAGATTCAGAAGGATGTAGGTTGCAGTAGGTACTGGGAGATGAAGAAGCTTGTACAGGATAGAGTAGCATGGAGAGCTGCATCAAACCAGTCTCAGGACTGAACACCACAACAATAACAACAAAGGTGTTGGTATCTGGTTCCTGGTTCACGGCAGATGAAAACCCGGCGAGAGTCACTGTTCAGACTATACATGGACTCGTCCGTGAACATAACCTGGGACCACTGTTCCAATGACCATGTACTGTGTGCTTGACACCAGGCTTTACGGGCTCTCCTGTGACCAGCGGTCAGTGGAATGCACCTTGCAAGTCTCCGGGCGAATAAACCATGTTTGATCAGTCGTCTGTCGACTGTGTGCCTGGACACAACTGTTCAAGTGGCTGCGGTAAGGTCCCGAGGAAGGCTACCTGCAGTACTCTGTGACCGTCTGCGGGCAATGATGGTGAGATATCGATCTTCTTGTCGTGTTGTACACGTTAGACATCCCGTACTGTAGCGCCTGGACACTTTTTTTTTTTTTTTGCTGGAATCGTTGCCCTGATTTTGAGATCACACTTTGTGGCACACGGAGGGCCCGTGCTGCGACCTGCTGTGTTTGACCAGCCTGCAGTCGCCATAGTATGCTACCCCTCATAACGTCATCAATATGTGTTCTTTGAGCCATTTTCAACACACAGTCGGACTGTGCGGCTGGTCCTGGCGGATGTTCGAGTCCTCCCTCGGGTATGGGTGTGTGTTCATCCTTAGGATAATTTAGGTTAAGTAGTGTGTCAGCTTAGGGACTGATGACCTTAGCAGTTAAGTCCCCTGCTATTTCACACACACAAACACACACATCAACACACAGTCACCATTAGCACGTCTGAAAACGTCTGCACACTTACTCGCTCCGCCTTACTCTGACATGCATCAACACACCTCTGCGTAAGTGGACTGCTGCCAGCGCCACCGTGCGACGAAAGCAGGACAAATGCATCACATAGTTATACCCCGAGGTGATTTAAACCCGGAAACCGCCTACAAGAGCGTTGTTTCACCAGGTATCAGCATTATCTTTAATTTATGAGCACGAGTGTAAAACAGAGCTGTTTGACGGTAGAAGTGTGTGCGAGTCCTCACACTGAGCCTGGGTGGCTGTGAGCCCGGTGGCTCCTGGTGAGCGAGCCGTCCCGGCGGGAAGGAGACGGGTGGCGACGGCCACGGGGCCGAGCCGCGGCACGCCCTGGCTGATTTAGGCCCGAGGACGGACGCGCCACCAGCTAACGGCCGCCGTTATTTATACGGCCGCTCTCCCTGCATAATGGCCGGGCGTCGACTGCCGCGCTGCTTAAATACCTGTCACCGCAAATGAATATAATTTCCCAGACGTCAGTCCAATACTTTACGAACCGAAATAAAATTATAATATTCATAGATCGTGCGTAACCGCGGGCCTTCCGCCGGCGCCTCTCATTTGAATAATTCCGTGGGCCCGCTCGCGTCGTGTCATTTGTCGGACACCCCATCTGCGCCTGCAGGTCCTACGTGCAGACAGATGTATATCGTAGGTCCGCATTTCCTCGCCGGCGTGTGCCACTCCTCAGATTTCCATTTCCTGATCAGAATTTGCCGTTAGTAATTGTCACATCATGTGGAACTTATTGCGTTATTGTCTTCTTCTTTTTTCAGTAAATCTGTCCCCAGACAGGTATCAACTGGACGTTCTCCGTATCTCTGTATTCTGAGTCCCCGCCTTCATTTGCTTGTAATTTCTCCCTCTCCCCACATCTGTTAGCATTTCAAACCATCTTCTTCCGCTCCCTCTTTTTCATTCTACTTTTTCCTCCATGATTCTGGTTCAAATGGTTCAAATGGCTCTGAGCACTATGGTACTTAATTGCTGAGGCCATCAGTCCCCTAGAACTTAGAACTACTTAAACGTAACTAACCTAAGGACATCACACACATACATGCCCGAGGCAGGATTCGAACCTGCGACCACAGCGGCCACGCGGTTCCAGACTGTAGCGCCTAGAACCGCTCGACCACTCCGGCCAGTTCCATGAAACTGTCTAGCAGACAATTCCTTTTTTTCTGTTCTCTAGTGAATATTAATCGTATCGACTTCTTTTACGATTCTTTTGCCAATGTTCAGTTTCATTCCAATCTCTTTACTCAAGCTTACAATATTCTCTACCAATACCTGGAACTCCTCCGTTTCGGCTAGCACAGTCATATCATCTGCGGCCGGACGGGTGTGCCCGAGTGGTTCTAGGCGCTACAGTCTGGAACCGCGCGACCGCTACGGTCGCAGGTTCGAATCCTGCCTCGGGCATGGACGTATGTGATGTCCTTAGGTTAGTTAGGTGTAAGTAGTTCTAGGTTTTAGGGGACTGATGAATTCAGTTGTTAAGTCCCATAGTGCTCAGAGCCATTTGAACCATTTGAACTACAAGACCTTTCGATTTTTCCAAGACCTTAAATGATTAGCTTTTCAGCAAACATATTCAAAAGCGCTGGTGACTTACAGCAACCATGTCTCACACCTCTTCCAGTGCCCACCTCTTCAGTTTCATTGTCTTCTACTCGAACTATCACTTTCTGTCCCACATAGACTTACTTTATTAACCTTATATCCTTCCAATCTGTACCAATATCTTACAGAATCTTCAACAGCATAGATCAGTCAGTTCTTTCAAATGCTTTTTTCCACTAGACAGAAACTTTCGGCCATCCTCCTCTGACACACAAATCCATCTCTGGTCCCTCTTCCTTTTGTAAATCCGAAATGATCTTCTCCTCTGTTTTTCTCAGCACTATTATGCTCACAGCCTTGGTAACATAGCAGATAAAACTATCTGGTGTACAGACCTTACCGTGGCTAGCATTATATTTGTTTGGTAAGGAAATCATTACAATCTTAAGGAGATCTTCAGGCCAGGCACATGTCTCATATATTCTGTTGATCACATTTATAATTCTAGTTATAGTATCATTCCCTAAGGCTTTAAGTGCCTCACACAGTATTTGATCACAGCCTATCGCTTTCCTTTCCTTATGATCCTCGATCGCTTACTCCATTCCCCATTTTTCTGTTATTGGTTATTTCTTGATTCTTGTTTATCCTCTAAGACTAGTCATTCATCCTCCGCCGTTTAATCATACAGCTCTTCTGTGTGTTCCTTCCATAAATCTTTGTTTTCTTCAGTACTCATTGTTACTTTTCTCTCCCTGTTTAGTATTCCTTGCCCGCTAATTTTTCGCGGTTCTTTCGTTGTTATACACTTTGCACCTCTGTACCTACGTTTCATGTTTTTCTCTGTATCTCTGACATTTCTATTTTCTCACTTTACTTTTTCATGGAATGTTCTTTCTCAGTAATCCTCCTCCTCAATTCTTTGTGCAGTTTTCTTTCTTCTAGAGTCATTTCTCCTTTTTCGTCACTCATTCATTTTATCTAACAAATTTTGGGTAATCCATTCCTATTTCCTCTTTCTTTTTTTCACTTTTCCAACTTCTCTTTCAAAATCTTCCGATACTGATCTCTGATGCTAACCAGTTCTTCTGACATATCCTAAATCAGACTCTTCTTTCCCAAGTCTTCTACCACACTACACTACTGGCCATTAAAATTGCTACACCACCAAGATGACGTGCTACAGACGCGAAATTTAACCGACAGGAAGAAGATTCAGTGATATGCAAATGATTATCTTTTCAGCGGATTTACACAAGGTTGGCGCCGGTGGCGACACCTACAATGTGCTGACATGAGGAAAGTTTCGAACCGATTTCTCATATTCAGACAGCAGTTGACCGGCGTTGCCTGGTGAAACGTTGTTGTGATGCCTCATGTAAGGAGGAGAAATGCGTACCATCACGTATCCGACTTTGATAAAGGTCGGATTGTAGCCTATCGGGACTGCGGTTTATCGTATCGCGACATTGCTGCTCGCGTTGGTCGAGATCCAATGACTGTTAGCAGAATATGGAATCGGTGGGTTCAGGAGGGTAATATGGAACGCCGTGCTGGATTCCAACGGTCTCGTATCACTAGCAGTCGAGATGACAGACATCTTGTCCGATGGCTGTAACGGATCTTGCAGCCACGTCTAGATCCCTGGGTCACAGGTGGGGACGTTTGCAAGACAACAACCATCTGCTCGAACAGTCCGACTACCTTTGCAGCAGCATAGACTATCAGCTCGGACACCATGGCTGCAGTTACCCTTGACACTGCATCACAGACAGGAGCGCCTGCGATGGTGTACTCAACGACGAACCTGGGTGCACGAATGGCAAAACGTCATTTTTTCGGATGAATCCGGGTTCTGTTTACAGCATCATGATGGTCGCATCCGTGTTTGGCGACATCGCTGTAAACGCACATTGGAAGCGTGTATTCGTCATCGCCATACTGGCGTCTCACCCACCGTAATGGTATGGGGTGCCATTGGTTACACGTCTCGGGTACCTCTTGTTGGCATTGACGGCACTTGGAACAGTGGACGTTACATTTCAGATGTGTTACGACCCATGGGTCTACCTTTCATTCGATCCCTGCGAAATCCTAATATTCTCCAGATCTCTCACCAACTGAAAACGTTTGATAAATGGTGGCCGAGCATCTAGTTCGTCACAATACGCCAGTCACTACTCTTGATGAACTGTGGTAACGTGTTGAAGCTGCATGGGCAGCTGTACCTGTACACGTCATCCAAGCTCTGTTTGACTCAATGCCCAGGCGTATCAAGGCCGTTATTACGGCCAGAGGTGGTTGTTCTGGGTACTGATTCTCTGTCTCGTTTTTTAGGTCATCTACTGTAATTTGAAGTTCTTTTATATCTTCCTTAATTTCTGTGATCCATTTAATGTCGGTCTTGCTATTCCACAATTTTTCTATTATTTTTTTACTAATTCTGTTTTCTGGAGTTCTGATCAGATGTCCAAAGAATGAGATGCGTTTCTTCCTGATTGTGCTCATGACTGGTTCTATTTTCTTATATACTGTTTCATTTGATGCTATTCTCCAATGTCCATTTATTTTATACTGTTTATTTATACATGTCCTAATTATTCTTCTTTCTATTTTTAATATTCTGTCAATTTCTGCTGTATTAGTTGTTTTGAAGATAGTTTCAGCTGCATACGTTATTTCTGGTTGTGTAACTGTTTTATAGTGTTTTAATTTTGCATCTACAGATAGGCTTTTTTTGTTGTATGTAGTTTTGGTAATGTAATTTGCGTAGTTCAGTTTTTTTATTCTATTCCGCCATGATGGCTTCTCATTTAGATTGTAAGAGGTATGCACTACCTGCGATATGTAAGCTATAAGAGAGTCTAAGACCAAAGAGCAGTGTTGACTGCAGTACGAACTGTGTAGCAGTAGCAGTATGTTGTTGCTAGCGAACAGTCGCCTGTCTGCGCTTGTCAGTCCTGTTTGGTGTATCATGTTGGCTGGGCCGCTCGCGGTGCAGCGATGCCGGAGGCTGAGTATTATTGTATAAGGTAAAAAAAAAAAGGAGCCTCGCCCATATCTAGTAATATTATGTAAACTCACATGTAAATCCTTTAAAAATGTCCTAATAAAATCTTTGTCTAATTTCTAACAAGCATTCATATCAATTTAAAGAATTCAATATTTTTTTAATGCATGATCATTCTGATTGTTGCAAAAGAAAAATCATTTGCTTCCTTTCATAAATAACAAATGTATAGGCCAGCATTGCACAGAGCTGTGCCGGAAAAAGCTATTGTAAGAGCAGATATATTCGCCGTTTTTATCGAGGCGAGAATTTTTGCTTTTATTCAACATGATCTTACAGGGCCATGACGCAGCGCTGCTGTCGTCCAAAATTTTACCAGGTTACTGAATTTTTTTTTATTATTACGAGGTTTAAGGAATTTTTCTGTTTCGAGCTTACATTAAATGGGAAAAAATTTTGTGTGGAGGTTAAATGTGAATGAATTTCTGTAGGGAGATTATAAATGAAAAGGAATTTCTGTAGACAGGTTACACTAAACAAGAATAACAATAATTATTCATTAATATTTCGTGTGGGGAGGTTACACTTAAATTAGAATCATTAACCAAATAATATTAAAAAAAATTATATTTAATTTTTCTGTGGGGAGTTTACACTTGGCGACATCCGGCCAGGATCGTATTTCTTTGTGAATCTTCTGATAAGTAGTCATATATCTGCTCTTATTTACTTAAATGTAGTTTGCATCTGGTGCAACGCATTTACTAATTGTCGCTCTTTCTTCCACAGTTCATCGCCAATTTATTGCTCTTTGTTGTAATTGTTTGTTTCATTTCGCTTTGTCTTTGTTTCATTTGTGCTTAATTCTGATTTGTAAAAAAAATGCCGCTAAAAACTGTTAACAGTACATCGCGATGTGCAATGAGTGAAATTGCCGACTCGATTAATTTGACCGATAATACTTGCAACACTCAGTGTAATGGCGATAATCATCCATTTACAGACAATCAGTGCATACCGATCACTAGTAATGATTTTAATGCTAATGATGAGCGAAAAAATTCAATGACGTCCACAGTAAATGTAGCAATTGATGATGCGGCACGTTCCGATACAATGAACGCTGCCCAGTTTGACACGCCTAATTTGCAAAATTTACGTAGTGAACAGATAATTTATTCTAACGAAGGTGAACAATATTCACATAACACGTCAGATTTATTTGATTCCGGTGTAGTGACCAACAGTGCACATCCGATTGGCAAACCTTTTCAAGAATCACAAAATGACCAAATGGTTACACTAAACGCGACAAATGCAGATACACCAACACACAGCACAGAGAATAGAGTAGGTAATATTGGCTGGGATCAAGTTATGTCATTATTGCTACAAATTAGTGAATCGCACAAACAACTTAATGAAAATCTCAAACAACAAATTAATGACTATTTCAAACAGCGGAATGAAATACTAGATAACCATTTCAGACAACTTAATGAAAATTACAACAACTCAATGAAAAATTAGACAACAATTCCAAACAGCTTAGTGAACAGATTACAGCCGTTGCCGTGCAATGTCATGATACTAAAGAACAATTACGTGAGGAAATTAAGGCTTGTGCTAGGAACAGTAGTGAAGAAATTAGATCTGTGGCAGAAGAATTAAGTAATACAAAAGCAGCCACAACTAAATTACTTAGAGACGAAATTAGTGCAGTCGCTAAACAATGCTCTGAAAATGCAACACAGTTACGCGACGAGTTTAAATTAATGTCAGCAGAAGTTTCACGCACTCTGGATACGGAAGTCGATAAGAAATTTGAACAACAGATCAGCCAAAGTGACGAACGTATTAAAGTGACAGAAGTGAAAAATGTTTCAGTCTCTAACACATCACAGCATACGCCACTATCCGAACATTTGTCACACTCACACAGCCAGTATAACTTAAGTAATTTACAGAGACCACGCGACTTAGAATCCGAACAGACACAGACAAATAGATTCTCATTCAATCCTGAACCGGTTCACACATTCAGAGACGATAATTTTGGTTACAAGCACATTCTATCCGTGAGAAAATTTAAAGTATTTAATAGTGACAGAACACAGATTCACGCTTTGGACAGGATACGACAACTTGCTTTTGTATTTTCATCAGCTTGGCCTGTAATGCAGAAACTAGAATTGGACTGGATACAACAATTTGCTTTTGAATTTTCACCGGCATTGACTGTAACGCAGAAACTAAAATTTGTTTGCAGCGCGTAATGGACCTCAGGGGATTCATTACACTTCGATGAATATGTGCCGTAGCGTGCACATGGCCCCGAGCCGTAGTAGTGCTATTTCATCTTTAGTTTTCTGCACTGCTGCCTTCTCTTCTACTATCCTTTATATCTATCAAAACGGCTCTTCAACTATCGGTCTATCTAGAATTAAGAAGGAGTAAAGAAAACCTGATAAGACAAGTTTTACCGAAAGTGATAATTTTCATTAGATGCTCCAGAAATGACAACCACGAGAACTTTAATACCAGATAAAAATTTAATCATCAGTATGTACAAAATTTTCAGCAGTCGCAAACAAATTTTGGTAACAATAGAGGTTTTTCACCACAACAGTAACAAAACCAACCGGTTAGCATACCTAACCAATAATGCAGTCTACAAGGTCAACCAAGCTTTAATGTTTCGCCGCCTACACGTATAGCGTCGGCCACACCAAATAGCAACGCACAGCAATAAGGAAATCACTACGTACAGAAGACACAACATTTCAACTCATATAGCAATGCACCGTATAGAAATGACTATTATGACAGACGTAAAAGTAATGAGCACAATTTTCAGCGTACGTTTAATAACAGTCGGTCTTACCAGCAGCAGAATCATCCGCAACAACAGATTATCATGAATGAAGCAGACAGTAGATATCACTCCGAACGTAATATGTCAGGAAGAAATAACAGAACAGTACAAATAGTGGAAATGCCACAGCATCCTCCCGCAAATAATAGTACGTCAGATAGAATTTGACTAGATACAGTACAGGTTGCATCTTCCAGCAACGCGAGCAATACTTCAGATACGCAGAATCTCGTTCGCGAAAATGTTATTACTTTTGACGACATCCGAGACACACTTTTGCATGAAAAACCAGTTATTCAAAAAACCATTTCACACCCTGTTATTGAAGTAAAGATTGGATCATCCAAATTTTGAGCAGTAATCGATTCTGGATCACCTATGTCAGTTATAAATGAGGAAACTTTCAACGAATGTAACAGAGAGAATACCTATCCTACGTTACCATTAGGCAAAACTAAAGTAAAAGGAGCAGTATCTGGTAAAGGAATAAATGTAAAATTACAGACACATTTATCATTTTGTATTGCAGGTCATACATTTCACTCAAATTTTTGGATTGGTTCCTTATTGACAACAGACGTTATTTTAGGTACGAATTTTCTGGTACAACACGACGCCATTATTGACTTTCAAAACTCCTATTTAATGTTAAAGGATGAAAATGTTCAACTGGCTTTAGAATTTCAGCACTCTTTATCTGCAGAAGAACAAACAATTAATCGTACAGAGGTCATTTCCGCATCACGTAACACAGACTGTCATTCCACATTGTTCACAGATACGTACGTACACAACTATAATACTCCAGACGAAGCCGACTATGACGTTATACAAATGATTTCTGATAAAGTTAAACAGAGCAGTGCAAATACAGACGACGAACGCACACAACTACGCAAAATTCTTTTACAGCAAGCTCCAGTTTTTGACAACGTCCCTGGTACTATGTCCGGTTTTATGTATGAATTTCAAGTTAAACAGCACGACACATTTAAAGCCAAACACTATCCCATTCCGTATATTCACAGAGAACAGGTTAAGAAAGAATTTCAAGCTATGCTTGACCAAGGAGTTATTGAACCGGCAGTTAGTCCGTACATAAACCCACTCCATATTGTTAAGAAAATGGATGGTTCACTTCGTCTCGTACTTGATTCGCGTCACATTAATGACATTATTATTAATGAAACAGATCGCCCACAGACACTAGAAGAACTTCTACAGAAATTTCATGGTACTGGTATTTATTCCACGTTAGATTTGAAATCGGGATTTTGGCAAATTCAGCTCCATCTGAACTGCAGAAAGTACACAGCTTTTCTCTGTTTTGGTGACTGTTATCAGTTTTGTAAATTGCCGTTCGGTTTAACAATTTCTTCAGCAGCATTTATTCCCGGTTTGAATAGTATACTTCCGACAGAACTTAAAGACAGAATCACAACGTATGTAGACGACATTCTTATTGCAAAAGCTAACTGGCCTGAACACAATCTGATTCTTGAACAACTGTTACGAACTTTACGTGCACAAGGACTCACAGTTAATCTTAGCAAATTGCACTTTGGCAAAACTTCTATAAAATTTCATGGACATGTAATTTCAGCAGAAGGCATTGCTCCTGACCCGGAAAAACTTCAAGCTTTACGTGACATTACTGCACCTATGACGAAGAAACAACTACGCAGCTTTCTGGGATTAATTAACTTTTTTCGTAAATTTATTCATTATTCTGCTTTAGACACCTCCAGATTATGCCAGTTGACGGATAAAAACACTATTTCGTCCTGGGATGGCCAAGCACATTCTGAATTTGTGAATCTGAAGGAAGCTTTGTTGAATGCACCACTTTTATCACATCCAGATCTTACTAGAAATTTTTCCATTGCCACCGACAGTTCTAACACCGCTTTAGGCGTATACATTTTTCAGGAAATTGAAGAAGATGGTACTACAGTAATTAAAAACATCGCCTTTGCGAGTCGCATTCTGTCACCTGCTGAACGCAATTATTCTGTTACAGAATTTGAAACATTATGTGTTGTATAGGCATTTACGAGATTTAGGCATTTTCTTTATGAGAAGACACACTACCGTTTACACAGATCATAGAGCTATACAGTTTTTACTTTCCGCTAAATTTACACACGACAGATTAAGCAGATGGAAACTTTATTTACAGGAATTTAGTTTTACAATTGTTCACATTCCCGGTACACAAAATATTGTAGCAGACGCACTATCCCGTTCTCTCAGCAACAATCAGCAAGACATCGGAACCAACTTCTGCAAAGCAAATTTCAGCGTCATGTATATTCAACAAGTTGCATTTGAAAATTTCATTTCGTCGTCATTACGAGACATAGCACAAGAGCAGAGTAAAGACAACGTATGGAAAGAAATAAAACACCTTTGGCAAGATAGGAATAATGTTACCATTAGAAACCATTACACTGTACGCAATAATATTCTGTTTCGCCGCTCTCACCCTGACAGCAACAACTGGTTACTATGCATTCCTGACGAGCTTGTTAACAAATTAATTTGGTATACTCATTTAAGTTACGCACGTTATGGAGCCAGAAAATGTTTTCTAATACTGAGGCAGAACTGTTATTTTACCAACATGGAGAAACGTATTCGACGAGTTTTAGCGTCATGTAAAATCTGCCAGAAAGCTAAGTCAGACACGGCTTCACATATTCCTCCGTTACATCCCATTGTACCTGTTAAATTGAGACACATGGCCGCTGTAGACGTTTTTGGTCCGATTCCCAAAACTAATAGAGGTTTTTGCTACATCTTTGTCGCTGTTGAACTCACTTCAAAATTTGTTACCTTCACTCCGTTACGCAAGCTACTGCTAAATCTGTTTCGAAAGCATTTGTAAAACATTTTTTATTTCATGTAGGGTATGTATTGAAAGTAATTTCCGACAATGGATCACAGTTTCGATCTGCTATATGGACACGTATGTTACGAACAAGAAACATTTCTCCGACCTATATATCGAAGTATCATGCTTCTTCGAACCCTTGTGAACGATGAATGAAAGAAATTGGTAAACTATGTAGAATATACTGCCATAAAAACATATTGATTGGGATACACACTACTGTCATTCCAGGATGTAATTAACTCGATACCAAATGAATCTACTATGATATCTCGGACTGTTATACTGAAGAATATTGAACCACCTAATAAAATTAAAGAATTAGTATCCTTTCCTACATCTCGTCGACTACGACACCATGAAATAATTGACATTGCGCTGAACAACATCAAACGTGCCTCAGAGCGCCGGAGAAGACAGCAAAAACAGGTTTGTACACACCGTGACTTTGACATTGGACAGAAGATATTAGTGCGTACACACTATTTATCTAACAGAGGAAAGAGTAGATGTAGTAAATTTGAGCTTCTATACGCAGGTCCATATAGAATTCGCAACATTCCTCACCCCAATGTAGTACACATCGAAACTCTGAGAACCAGAAAAAGGAAAGGCAATCACCAAGTCTCCAATATTAAACCCTTTATTGAATGAACATACTTTATGACTTATCACACTGTAATGCCTTTTCCTGATTTTTATATGACCAATGATGCAATTATTTATATGAACACTTACTGATGATTATCATATTTTTTCTTGGCAAGTGCCCGGCAAGGTAAGGTTAGCAGGTCGCTTTTCTTGTCGTTACACGTCAGACTGTGCACATTTTTCCAGATAAACTTACACATTTTATGATCACTTATGCAATTATATTTATATGACAACTTACTGACGATTATAATATTTTTTCTTGGCAAGTGCCTGGCAAGGTAAGGTTAGCAGGTCGCTTGTCTTGTTGTTACACATAAGACCGTGCACATTTTTCCAGATAAACTTACATATTTTATGAACAACTATGCAATTCTATCTAGTGACATATTAATTTTATCAAATTCTCTCTCCATTAATGTCTTCAACTCTCGCCTCTATCAACTACACAACATACAAGCTGTACACAAAGAAAGTCATTTCTTGTCGTTATATATCAGACCGTGCATATTTTCCATTTTTTATGTATGTTTGATTGTTTTCCTGTTTCTTTGTATGCACTATGAAATCTTTAAGATATAACAAACACCAGTTGACTTTGACATTTTTGCCTTATGATATCTCAACATCGTGTCTATTTTACATTTTTTGGCTACTACATTATGATACTCTCTATACATTTTTGCACCTGCACACTGTCTGTATTTTTGACATATTACGTTTTCTGTCATGCTATGTTGTATGCTTAATTATATCACTAGAAACCAGTTTTTATTTAATGGGTATGTGATTTAAATGCAAGACATTACTCATTGTTAATCATTTTCAGAAAGCAATAACGTGTGAAAGAAATAAATGAAACAAACCACAGTGGATTACTATGAAATGGGAATTTCACCTTCGGAATGAACGAAAGAAGATACAATACCTCGTCACGAAGAGTAAATGGATCAGAATTAACAAACATTAACATGAATATACTATACACATCGTATGATGGCAGTCTTAACTAATTTTTTCTTTCAGAATACGAGGCGATTGATGCAGGCTGTCAGACAGAACTACAAATCTTAGTTTTAGTGATGAAATATGCTAGAAATAAGGAACTCCATACTATGAATAGTTGTATGAAGTAAATGGTAATATGAATAATGAATAATGAAGTGTCTTTTTGCAGATGATAAGGAATGATGATGAATAGTGATGAAGAATATGGTAATATGAATAATGAAGTTTTTCTTTGCAGGTGATGATAGTAATGAAGTTATGGTAATATGAATAATGAAGTTTTTCTTTGCAGATGTGAATAATGACGAAGTTTATATATTTACTGTTAGTTAAGATATGCTATGTAGTTATTTAAGTATTTGTTGCAGTTCGTTTTGACAGTATGTCTTATGTCACATGGTATAATGACTGAAGGTTTTGAAAAGGACAGCTGGAGTACATATATATTGAATACACATTTCATTACCTGTTAATTCGAAGTTCACTACTTTTCAGCATAATATGCGTTTCTTCTTTCAGCTTAATAATCTATTTTGTATTTTCTCTAGGAGAAGCTATTCACGAAATTAATATGCTATAAGCAGTTAATCATTAAACCTGTTCTAGTACTTGCATTTTTTTTACCCATTTGTGTGTGTCATTCATGAATGTGATTACATATACTCTACTTGTTTCATAATCTTGCTACAGCTGACTCATGACGAATGACGTTAATAATCTTTATTTGCAGCAATAAGTCAAAAACAAATATTTTTATGCCCGAGCAATTAATTATCGATCCCAATGCAATGCATTGCTAGCACAAAAAAAGTATTACCAGTCCCAAATAATGCTACCAGTTTAAGAGAGTTCTGAGTAATACTGAATGATGTTTTCTAGTCACAGACCTTGAATAATAGTTACAGTATGTTACATTTTCAATATGTCCTATGTCACTGGAATGATCAGTTCTGAGTAATACTGAATGATGTTTTCTAGTCACAGACCTTGAATAATAGTTACAGTATGTTACATTTTCAATATGTCCTATGTCACTTGAATGATGAGTTCTAAGTAATACTGAATGATGCTTTGTAATAATGCATAAATGTTATGCCAATAATTTCTGTAAATAATATTTTTGTTATACTCTGTAAATGCTATGCCAATAATTAACTCTCATTTTGAATGATAACTTCTGAATAATACTGAATAAGGTTTTATAAAAATATAAGAATACTTTGCAACTGGCCAATGAGTGCCAATAATTATTTTAAATATGTCGTATGTCACTTGAATGATGAAAAATGTTTTGTACTATTCAATACTTGCTATATGTTTTGTAACTGGCCAATGAGTGCCAATGATTACTATAACTAAGTGAATTATGTTAATACTATGCCATTCATTAGCTCCTGTTTTGAATGATGACTTCTGATGGTTTGTAACTGGCCAATGAGTGCCAATGTTCACTGTAATCAGATGATTTATGAACATTATTCTGTAATACTTCATACATAGTACAGAAGTGTTCAGTAACTAGGCGATGAGTGCCAACAATTAGTCAGATTGGTTGATAGACTAGTGTAATTCTCAATGATGACTAGCATGAGACTTAATGTCCTTCACCTTCTGACCTAATTACCAGAAATTACTGCAATATACGTTTGTCCTGTCTATCCTTATGGTCATGGAGCACTATATTTGGTTTCTGCACTAATTCTACGTCGGTGAATGAGTGTGGTGTTGACACATCATGGTGTCCACCACCTTGAACAATGGAGATGTTACTATGGTTCCACTGTTTGGTGTACCTAATGTACTACCAAAATGATAACATGGAATATTAATAAGACATTTCAGTGTCTTGGCTACACTGATTAATACTTCAGGGAGGAGAACTTCAGATTGTCTCACTTGGTGTTGTGCTTCTGTAGAAAGATATGGACTTTCAGTGCAGCTACGTGCAACCTAATGTGCTACAATCATGATGCAATCCTTCCCTTTCCTATCCTAGTTCTAGTAAAATGGCGACAAAAAAATACTACAGTGTGTATGCCCTTTATGTCATTTGTTAATATGTTTTATACTCATTGCGTATACATTTTGTCATTGATTGATATGTTCTGTACTACAGTGCGTATGCACTTTATGTCATTTGTTAATATGTTTTGTACTCATTGCGTATACATTTTGTCATTGCTTGATATGTTCTGTACTACAGTGCATATGCACTTCATGTCATTTGTTAATATGTTTTGTACTCATTGCGTATACATTTTGTCATTGCTTGATATGTTCTGTACTCAGTGCATGTGCACTCTATTTCATTTTATGTTCTGTACTTATATATATGTATATACTCTGTGACTGTCAACTTAGTTAATTAAGCACATTTTAGAAAAATTTGTTGCTCATGGCAAGTCCAATTGACTCACCATCGCTGCCAAATTTTTGCCCCCCACTGGAGGGTTATGTAAGGGGTATTCACTACCTGCGATATGTAAGCTATAAGAGAGTCTAAGACCAAAGAGCAGTGTTGACTGCAGTACGAACTGTGTAGCAGTGGCAGTATGTTGTTGCTAGCGAGCAGTCGCCTGTCTGCACTTGTCAGTCCTCTTTGGTGTATCATGTTGGCTGGGCTGCTCGCAGTGCAGCGATGCCGGAGGCTGAGTATTATTGTATAAGGTAAAAAAAAAGCAGCCTCGCCCATATCTAGTAATATTATGTAAACTCACATGTAAATCCTCTAAAAATGTCCTAATAAAATCTTTGTCTAATTTCTAACAAGCATTCATTTCAATTTAAAGAATTCAATATTTTTTTAATGCATGATCATTCTGATTGTTGCAAAAGAAAAATCATTTGCTTCCTTTCATAAATAACAAATGTATAGGCCAGCATTGCACAGAGCTGTGCCGGAAAAAGCTATTGTAAGAGCAGATATATTCGCCGTTTTTATCGAGGTGAGAATTTTTGCTTTTATTCAACATGATCTTACAGGGCCATGACGCAGTGCTGCTGTCGTCCAAAATTTTACCAGGTTACTGAATTTATTTTTTTTATTATTACGTGGTTTAAGGAATTTTTCTGTTTCGAGCTTACATTAAATGGGAAACAAATTTTGTGGAGATTAAATGTGAATGAATTTCTGTAGGGAGGTTATAAATGAAAAGGAATTTCTGTAGACAGGTTACACTAAACAAGAATAAAATAATTATTCATTAATATTTCGTGTGGGGAGGTTACAAGATTGTATGTTATTATTTCGCCTAAATATTTAAATTTATCAACAATTTTGAGTTCCTGTTCTCCTATTGTAATTTTGTTTGCAAGTGGTGGATCAGTTAGCATAATCTCCATGTTTTCAAATGATATTCTACGGCCTACTTTCTCTTCTATTTCTTGTAGTGATTTCACTTGTTGCCTGGCTTCTTGAACGGTGTTGGGTAGGAGAGCAATATCATCAGTGAATCCCAAGCAGTTTAAGCTAATTACATCTTTTTCACTTCTAATTCTTATCATCTTTGGATTGTCCTTGTACCATTCTCTCATTATGTATTCCAGTGCACAGTTGAACAGTAATGGTGATAGGCAGTCACCTTGTCTTAAGCCTGTTTCTATGAGGAATGGTTCCGAAATTTCTCCTCTAAACTTCACTTTTGATTTAGTGTTGGTTAGAGTGAGTTGTATTATTTTAATTAGTTTTGGATTGAGTCCTACATTTCTTAAAATTTTTAATACTGAAGGTCTGTGGAGACAGTCGTATGCCTTCTTAAAATCTACAAATGTTATTGCCAGAGGTTTGTTCCATTTCTTGTAGTATGCCATAATCAATTTTAAACTAATTATCTGCTCTGCACGGATTCTACATGGTCTGAAACGTCCCTGATATTCCCCGAACTTCTGTTCTAATTGCTACTTGATTCTTTCATATAGGATCTTGGATAGAATTTTGTATGTGAAATCTAGGAGAGAGATTCCTCTGTAGTTGTCTGGGTTGCTCTTATCTCCCTTTTTGTGTAGTGGGTGGATGATAGCTGTGGTCCAATGTTTGGGAAATCATTTTGTTACCCAAATTTTTGTTAGAGCCATGTGTAAGGAGGTATTGACTGTTTCACTTGCATATTTCCACATTTCAACAAAAACCTGATCTTCTCCACATGCCTTATAATTTTTTTTGTTCTTTAAGAATTTTTTGTACTTCTTGGAAAGTTGGAGGGTCTAGTTTGTTAGGTTTGGTTTTTATTGGGGTGTTTATGTTGATTTGTAAGGGTTCTTTGGGTTCCTCGCAATTCAGAAGTTTGTTAAATGCTTTTGCCATGATTTCTGCATTTTCCTTGTTACTGTGTGTCATTCTTCCATCTTCATCTTTCAATATTAGTGTATGGGCCTCATATTGTTGTAGTTGTTTCCCAAAGACTTTATAGTAGTTCCTGGAGTTGGTTTTATGACAATTACCTTCTATAGAGTTTATAATATCTTTATGAAATCCTCTCTTGATTCTTCTAATACTTTGTGTGAATTTTGTTTCTTTCATTTTTTAGGTTGATGGCATTTTCTTCAGTTTTATGTGTTTGAAACTTTAACCATGCTTGGTGTCTATCTTCATGGAATTTGCCACATTCTGATGTCCACCATGCATGTTTCCTTCGTGGGTTCAAGGTAGCTAGATTCTCTGCTTCTTTCTTAAGATTAGGCACTAGTTGTTCTAGATCATCTGTTAATTTGATGGTTTGTGTTATTTATTGGTACTTATTATTTTTAATTAGCTGATGTGGGTCAAACCTCCTTTTTATTTTATTAGTTTTTCCGGTCCTTTTCTTTAATGTAGTGAATTTCATTTTAATTTTAACCATATAATGGTCTGAGCCTGTGTCTACTCCTCTCAGTGCTTTAACATTGTGGATCTCCTTATGAAAATTTTTGTCCATACAGACATGGTCTAGCTGCCATTCGCCCTTCCTCCAGTCTGAATGTTTCCATGTTTTAAGTTTACTTGGCTTCCTCTTAAAGTATGTTGATTTAGATATAAGGTTGTGTTCTCTGCAGAGTTCTTCAAGTCTTTGACCGTTTTTGTTCGTAAATTTATGTGGACTCCATTTTCCAGTTATATCTTTATATTTCCTTTATTTTCCCAACTGAGCATTGAAATCTCCCAATAAGATTTTTACATTCTTTTTATTTACTCTGTTCACAGTTTGTTCTGGAAGTCCCAAAATTTATCTACCTCTTTCTTTGTTTTTGTTAGACAATTTTTTTTCGTTTTTTGGGGCATGAGCATTTATTATTGTATAGGTTTTATTCATTGTTTTAAAGCTTAGAGTCGTAATTCTTGGTGATACTGCTTGGAAATCCGTTACCTAATCTATTATTTTTATGTTTACTAAAAACCCTGTTCCAAACTGGGGACATTGTTTCTTTGCCCTCTGTCCTGATTTTGTATTATAAATTCTGTATTCATGTGATTCGAATAGGTCCTCTGTGGTTTTTCTCATTTCTTGAATCCCTGTTATTAAATTCTTTTTTTATTTAGTTCATCTGTGAGCTCCTTGAGTTTTCCGGTCTGAAGTAGTGAGTTTATGTTGTGTTGCTATATAATTTATTTGCTCATGTTAAATTTTCTTTTTGTGTTTTAGTGTGCATTTGTGTGGTTGTAAACGCTCCGATTCGGTGCTGTCTTTTAGTTGACTATCCACCGAATGCGATGTAGCCTTTTCCTGCCTTTTTGAGCAGGACGGTGGAATTTTTTTCCTAAAAGACCTTTCCATTTTTGACTTTCGAAGATTGTCAGCCTTAGTTGGAGCAAGCTCCGATTTACAACTACGGTTGTTAACCGCATAAGGTGTGTTTGGTCCGCTAGAGCAATTTTATTTCACTCAAGTCCGCCAGTAAACCAGTGAGGACTTCCCTATCCGCCACCTGGGACGCGCCACATAGGAGTATCACCTCTCCACCTACTATAATCATGTGTTTACAATCCAAAAAACAAAACTCTCATAAAACCTTTTCAGTTTATCTCCTCTTTTATTCTGTTGTCCTAGTCCATAATGTCCAACAACGTTTCCATCGTTGGTTCTCCCCACCACGCTGTTCCAATCTCCCATCATCACTCTTCTTATTTGACCTTTCCAATTTTCTTTAATCATTTCTTCTACTTGTTCATATATCTTGTCCATTTCTTCTTCATTTGCTTACGATGTAGGCATTACACTTGACCAAATAAGGTATGTACAGGTCACTCAATATCACTGTCACTCACAGGAATTGTCTTGCCTATGTTCTTATCCAGATTCTACTTGTACAATAAGCCTACATTCTTTGCGGTCTCCTCCTTTGTAAATCATTTTATACACTCCAGAAACCATCTAGCCTTCTTTTGTCCAACGCATTTCATAGAGTCCTAAAACGCTGATGTTAGGTATCTTCATTTCCTTCCACACACTTTCTAGTTTACCTTTCTCATTCATCGTTCCCCCATTCCAAGTTCCAATACCCAGTCCATAAATTTCAGGTTTCTTCTCGTTTAGTCTCTCACCATACAGTTTTCCACTGAACGAAACGCTTCATGTGTCATTACAGAAGAAGATAAATTCCACCTAGGGAATAGTCTGCGTGTTTTAAGTCAGGCTTGGCGAAGCGATGTCAATCTGGCCAGCGCTCCGATTCCCTCGCCATTATGCTATTTGAAGGAGGTGTGTCAACGAGTTGGCTACACGTTTAATTCCACAGCAAGTGGAAGACAACAGAGGACGTATTTTCAATTGAATGGGAATGTTGAACCATTATGTTGATATAATGAAATCTTCTTGTTTCCATTTACCCCTTTTATAAATATGTATGTATGACGATGAACGATATCATGCGGCTTTGTAAATTTGAAAAAAATTTGTTAATTCGTTGTCTTTATGGTGTGTTCATTTTTCATGTTATGCAATGTCGTAATCTGCTAAGACCTGTGGTCATATGAAGAACAGTTTATTTCTTCGTGTTTTTCATGTCTGCTATGTATTTAGTTGTTGAGTCGAATTATTACTGTACCTTAGATCGAGTAGAACTTGTGCTTTAAAATTAAAGAGCACTCTGTGTTTCTGTTTAGCATTTGTTCCTAGAAAGTCTAACATTTTTGACGATGTATTCATCATTAAGGATCACATGTTTCGTCTGTTTTGTGAAGTGTTTCGCAACAGAATTATGTGGCTTGAACGTTATTTAGCTTCTGATTTATAGTTAAATGTACAGTTTGGCTTGTGCGATTGTGGTTAATAGGGATTGAGTTTTCCCACATCTGATTACGATTCCACGACGTAATTATCCATTAAGTTATAAATGATGAATACTATGTAACTATCTTTTTTTGTACTGTCTCATTGCGCCTTATTTTGGTTTTTCGTTGTTGTAGAGAAATAAGGATGGTCTGTTAATGACTAACACTGGTCCTATAATAAACTATTGTTGCAACTGTGTGCAAATGTAGTTCTTCAGCCACGGAATACTTCTAGGAGGCGAATATTGCTTCTCACTTTTATATCTGTGAGGTCAGTTGATTTACTTTCCTTATTTACCCTTCTACCAATGCAGTAAATTTCTCTGTCAGTCGAATAAGTACTTTAGATTTAGATACAGGTAATTCATATTGAGATAAGCTGATCACAAGCTTACATCTATGGACTATACAGTGCGGTGCATGTGGTTCATGACTGTGTTATGCAGGCTAAATCTATTAACACGTTTGTTAGCGTTGCCGTTTTCGCAGCAAATATTTATGTTTATTTACCTAAATCTTGCCATCATTTCACATCGTGAACGGTTCAGGACATGAGCATCCGCAGAAATTTTTCCTAGAGGGGGAAAAATTCTCATATTGTCTATATGGACTATACAGTGCGGTGCTTGTGGTTCATGACTGTGTTATGCAGGCTAAATCTGTTAACACGTTCGTTAGCGTTGCCGTTTTCGCAGCAAATATTTATGTTTATTTACCTAAATCTTGCCATCATTTCACATCGTGAACGGTTCAGGACATGAGCATCCGCAGAAATTTTTCCAAGAGGGGGAAAAATTCTCATATTGTCTATTTTAATGTAATGAGTCGCTGTGTTTTATTTTTCGCAGCAAATATTTATGTTTATTTACCTAAATCTTGCCATCATTTCACATCGTGAACGGTTCAGGACATGACCATCCGCAGAAATTTTTCCGAGAGGGGGAAAAATTCTCATATTGTCTATTTTAATATAATGAGTCGCTGTGTTTGAAAACTTGTCAGGCCCCAGTAACTAAATTGGACAGGAAGTAAACAAAACTTTTTATTACTTCAAACGACTGATAGTTGTTCACTGAGTATAGTAAGGCAGATTGTTTTGAAGCCTAGATATTAAGCATGTTTAAATAGTATTTAGAAATTACAGGTTTTTATATTACTTGTATGAATAAGGATGTCACCACTGAGTATAGTAAGACAGATTGTTTTGAAGCCTAGATATTAAGCACGTTTAAATAGTATTTAGAAATTACAGGTTTTTATATTACTTGTATGAATAAGGATGTCACCTTTTTGATCCAGCGATCTGAAAGTACATCGTCATATGATTATGTCCGGGATAAATCCAACGAGCTATGAAACAAAACTACTAAATAACTACAAAAAATTATTGAGGTTTCTATAATATAACGCGAAAATAGAAAATTAAAAATGTTCTACAGCGAAACAAAGTCGGAAATTTTGCGGAAAATCTGTTCGATATCAACAAGATGGGACTGGAGAAAGTGTTGGGAGCGTTGCAGGGTTGCTGCGATTGCAAGGAAGGCGGTGTCATCGGCGTACTGGAGAAGGTGGACGGGGGGGGGGGAGGGGGGGGTGAAGGCGGCGGCATGTCCGCTGTACATAGAAGACAGAGAAGAGGGGAGAGGACGGAACCTTGGGACACACCGGCGGAAGGGTAGAAGGTGTAGGAATCTGAGTTACAGATGGTGAAATAGGCAGGACGTTGCGAAAGAAAGGATCCGATCACACGGACGGATTTCTCGGGCAAGCGAACCCCGTATACATATCGGCAAGCAAAGGCTTTCTAAGGACCAACCCACAGATACCATCTCTTCGTCATAGCTACTGGCAGTGGGACCGCAAGAGGGACAGTCGATACTATAGCTGAGCCAGTGGCACCAGACAGAACACTACTAACTCAATGGCTCCACGGTTCATATATAAAAGGTTATTCAACTTCAGTGGCATCTGCTACACTTTGTTTGCCTACAAATTTCGCATTTTATCACGTTAATCGATGTATTCCACATCTTTCATGATTTCCATTTTTTTTAAGATGATCTGCCGTAGTTAAAGTTCAAGAAAATTTACTTAGGAAGCTGTAGTATTTGAGTTGGTCAGATAAAATCCGACCTTAGGCCAGTATGCTACTAGATTAGCCAGGGGAATCTCCCAAAATCAGCCTCAAATTGGCCGGACGAACTGACCTTCATCAGTCCTCGTCTGAAGTTGACCACATTACCGTGAAGCCGTGCCAACTGGACTGAAAAACCTGTTGCACTATTTGTGGGACTCGGCTGCAGCCAATGGAGTTCGGGGAGGTCTCGGTTCATACAGAGAAGAGAATTTTTTGCAATCTGCAGTTTAATAGAGGTTGCAAGCAATCATAGCTAGAAATTCAAGAAAGTACTGTACGTATTACATAAAAAGGCTGTATCCATATACCAGAAGGGGAAAGTTCTCCCCTCCCTTGCCCCCCCTCTCCCTTGGGGACGCCTATTTTTCATGATATCGAAACAAGATTTTAGGCAAATGATAGTAGGCACAAGAGCCAGTAATTTTGTTTTGATGATGATACCCTTAAAGCTACTTTCATCCGAGATGTTGAAACAAGTTTTTTATATGAAATGTTACAGATTTTTACCGGCATTCGAACGCTCTTGAAAACACGAGTACAGTGTTACATACCCACATTAATCTAGGCGTTGGAGCGTTTCACAAAATTTCTGAGAACTGTGCTAAAACTGAAAGGTAAGGCGGTTTGAATTGTCTGGAGCCACCAAGTGAGACTCTCGAGGCCAGACTCCGCCTTCGTATACAAACTTTCTGCTTTTTACCAGTTTCGACAAAAACTGTACCCTTAGACGTGAGTGCGTTTCACATTATTTTCTACGCTCGTTCTGATACAATAGAAGTCAGAACTTATTTCCATTTGTAGCAACCGTAGATGACACTGTACATATCTCGTATAAAGTAGAGCATAGCAGAAATACCCATTCGTTTCATCTTAGCAGCCGAGGCCCACTTTCATGCTACATACAACGGATTCTGGAATGATAGCCAGGCTTTCCGATGTTTAAGGCACGTTAGAAGATTTACCCGAACAGGGCTGAAATCGGTAGATGTGATAATATGAACAGAAAAACAACTGATTACAATTTCAGAAAAAGTATACGACTTATTCAAGAAAAAGAGATTCACAGACTGAGCAAGTGAGTCACGCACTGGCCCACATCTGGCCCCTACGCACGCAGTTACTCAGCTTGGCAATGAGTGAAACTGTTCTTGGATGACCTCCTGAGGGATATCGTGCCAAATTGTGACCAATTGGTGCTATAGAACGTCAGAATCCTGAGTCGGCGCATTGTCTGCCCAAATAACATTCGAAAAGATCTCACCTAGTGACAGATCCGGCGACCTACCTACCAAGGCAGGTCTTGGCAAGCACGCAGACAATCGGTAGAAACTGTCGCCGTGTGTGAGCGGGCGTTATCTTGCTGAAATGTAAGTACAGAATGGTATGCCGTGAAAGGCAACTAAGCGGGGCGTAGTATAACGTCGACGTCCGGCTGTGGTGTAAAGGTGCCACAAAAGACAACTAAAGGGACCCAGCTGTAAAACGGAAATGGCACCCGAAACCATCACTCGTGGTTGTCGCGCAGTATGTCTGGCGACTGTCAGATCTGTAACCCACCGCTGTCGGAGCCGTCTCTAGACACGTCTTCGAAGGTCACCTGCAGCAACCTCACAGCACAGCTGTAGGTCGACCCTATTCTGCACCCCCTTTTCTTGCCCTTTATGGCAAGTCATCCTTGCATTACAAAAAGATAATGCCCGTCCGCAAGCAGCAAGAGTTTCTATTGCTGAGTCTTCGAGCTTTCCAGAACCTATCGTGCCCAGCAAGGTCGGCGGATCTCTCGCCAAATCAGAATATTTGTGGCGTTATAGGGAGGGCCCTACAACCATTTCGGAATTTTGACGATCTAACGCGTCAGTTGGACAGAACGTGCCATGATATCCTTCAGGAGGACACTCAACAACTGTGTCAGTCGATGTCAAACCGAACAACTGCTTGCATAAGGGCCAGAGGTCGACCATGCGTAATTGGTTTGCTCAACTTTTCTACATGTTGAAGGATCTTACCCCAATTCCGAATATTTGTGGCGTTACGGGGAGGGCGCTCCAACCATTTCGGGATTTTGACGATCTAACGTGTCAGTTGGACTAGATGCGGCATGATATCCTTCAGGAGGACACACAACAACTGTGTCAGTCAATGTCAAACCGAACAACTGCTTCCTTAAGGGACAGAGGTGGACCAACACGTTATTTGCTTGCTTCAGTTTTTCTACATGTTGAAGGATCTCTCCCCAATTCAGAATATTTGTGGCGTTATGGGGGGTCCTCCAACAATTTAGGGATTTTGACGATCTAAGGTGTCAGTTGGACAGAAAGAGCCATGACATCCTTCAGGAGGACCTACAAACTCTGTTTCAATCGATTTCAAACCTAACAACTGCTTGCATTAGGGCCAGAGGTGGACCAACACATTATTGACTTGCTCCAATTTTTCGACATGTTGAAGGATCTCTCCCCAATTCAGAATATTTGTGGCGTTATGCGGAGGGCCCTCCAACCATTTAGGGATTTTGACGATCTAACGTGTCAGTTGGACAGAAAGTGCCAATATATCCTTCAGGAGGACACTCAACAACTGTGGCAATCGATGTCAAACCGAACAAATGGTTGCATAATGGCAAGAGGTGGACCAATGCATTATTACCGTGCCTTAACTTTTCTACATGTTGAAGGATCTCTCCCCAGTTCAGAATATTTGTGGCGTTATGGGGAGGGCCCCCCAACCATTTAGGGATTTTGACGATCTAACATGTCAGTTGGACAGAAAGTGCCAAGATATCCTACAAGAGGACATTCTACAACAGTGTCTGTCGATGTCAAACCGCTCAACTGCTTGCATTAGGGCCAGAGTGGACCAATGCATTATTGGCTTGCTCCAATTTTTCTACATGTTGAAGAAAATCTTTCAAATTCAGTATATTTGTGACGTTATGGGGATGAGGGGGGGTGTGGAGGTTCCCAACCATTTAGGGACTTTGACGATCTAATGCGTCAGTTGGACAGAATGTGCCATGATATCCTTAAGGAGGACATTCAACAACTGTATCTGTCGATGTCAAAGCAAACAACTGCTTTCATTAGGGCCAGGGGTAGACCAACGCATCATGCACTTGCTCCAATTTTTCTACATGTTGAAATATCTCCCGAATTCAGAATATTTGTGGCGTTATGGTGGTGTGTGGGGGGGGGGGGGGGAACCTCCCACCATTAAGGGACGTTGACGATCTATGGTGTGAGTTGGACAGAAAGTCCCACGATACCCTTCAGGAGGACATTCAACAACTGTGTCCTTCAATGTCAAACCGTACAACTGCTTGCATTAGGGCCAGGGGTGGACCAACGCGTTATGCACTTGCTCCACTTTTTCTACATGTTGAAGGATCTCTCCCCAATTCAGAATATTTTTGGCGTTATGGGGAGGGGGCCTCCAACCATTAAGGGATTTTGACGATCTAATGAGTCGGTTGGACAGCAAGTGACATGATATCCTTCAGGAGGACATTCAACAACTGTGTCAATTGATGTCAAACCGAACAACTGCTTGCATAATGGCCAGAGGTGGACCAACACGTTATTCGCCTTCTTCAATGTTTCGACATGTTGAAGGATCTCTTCCCAATACAGAATATTTGTGGCTTTATGGGGAGGGCCCTCCAACCATTTAGGGATTTTGACGATCTAATGCGTCAGTTGGACAGAAAGTACCATGATATACTTCAGGCATACACACAACAACTGTGTCAGTTGATGTCAAATCGAACAACTGGTTGCATAATGGCCAGAGGCCGAGCATGCGTTATTCGCTTCCTTCAATATTTCGACATGTTGAAGGATCTCTCCCCAATTCAGAATATTTGTGGTGTTATGGGGAGCGCCCTAACCATTTAGGGATTTTGACGATCTAATGCGTCATTTGGACAGAAAGTGCCATGATATCCTTCAGGAGGACATTCAACAACTGTGTCAGTCGATGTCAAACCGAACAACTGCTTGCATAATGCCAGAGGTCGAGCAACGCGTTATTCGCTTGCTGCAATTTTTCGACATGTTGAAGGATCTCTCCCCAATTCAGAATATTTGTGGCGTTATGGGAAGGATCCTACAACCATTTAGGGATTTTGACGATCTAATGCGTTAGTTAGACAGAAAGTGCCATGATATTCTTCAGGAGGACACTCAACATCTGTGTCAGTCATTGTCAAACCGAACAACTGCTTGCATAAGGGCCAGAGGTCGACCAACATGTTATTCGCTTGCTTCAATGTTTCGACATGTTGAAGGATCTCTCCACATTTCAGAATATTTGTGGCGTTATGGGGAGGGCCCTCCAACCATTTAGCGATTTTTACGATCTAATGCGTCAGTTGGACAGAAAGTGCCATGATATCCTTCAGGAGGACATTCAGCAACTGTGTCAGTCGATGTCAAATCGAACAACTGCTTGCATAAGGGCCAGAGGTCGACCAGCATGTTATTCTCTTGCTTCAATTTTTCTACATGTTGAATAATCTCTCCCCAGTTCAGAATATATGTGGCTTTATGGGGAGGGCCCTCCAACCCTTTAGGGATTTTGACAATCTAACATGGCAATTGGACAGAAAGTGGCATGATATCCTTCAGGAGGACACTCAACAACTGTGTCAATCGATGTCAAACCGAACAACTGCTTGCATAATGGCCAGAGGTCGACCAACGCATTATTCCCTTGCTTTATATTTCTACATGTTATACTATCTCTCCCCAGTTCAGAATATTTGTGGCTTAATGGGGAGCGCTCTCCAACCACTTAGGGATTTTGACGATCTAACATGTCAGTTGGACAGAAAATGCCAAGATATCCTACAAGAGGACATTTAACAACTGTATCTTTCGATGTCAAACTGATCAACTGCTTGCATTAGGGCCAGAGGTGGACCAATGGTTTATTGGCATGCTCCAATTTTTCTACATGTTGAAGGATATCTTTAAAATTCAGTATATTTGTGACTTTATGGGGTTGAGGGGGGGGTAGGCCCTGAACCATTTAAGGACTTTGACGATCTAATGCGTTAGTTGGATAACGCAATAAATATTCTGAATTGGAAAGAGAATTTTCAACATGTCGAAAAATTGAAGCAAGCGACTAACGTGTATGTAGACCTTTGGCCCATATGCAAGCAGTTGTTCGGTTTGACATCGACAGATACAGTTGCTAAATGTCCTCCTGGAGTATATCGTGGCATAAGGGCCAGAGGTCGACCAACATGCTATTCGCTTGCTTCAATTTTTCGACATGTTGACGGATCTCTCCCCAGTTCAGAATATTTGTGGCATTATGGGGGGCCCTTCTACCATTTAGGGATTTTGACGATCTAAGGTGTCAGTTGGGGAGTAAGTGCGATGATATCCATCAGGAGGACACTCTACAACTGTGTTAATCGATGTTAAACCAAACAACTAATGGCATAATGGCCAGAGGTGGACCAACGCATTATTCCCTTGCTTTAATTTTTCTACATGTTGAAATATCTCTCCCCAGTTCGGAATATTTGCCGCTTTATGGGGAGGGCCCTCCAACCATTTAGGGATTTTGACGATCTAATGAGTCAGTTGGACAGAAAGTGCCATGATATCCTTCAGGAGGACACTCAACAACTGTGTCAGTCGATGTCAAACCGAACAACTGCTTGCATAATGGCCAGAGGTCGACCTACACGTTATTCGCTTGCTTCACTTTTTCAACATGTTGAAGAATGTCTTTACACTTCAGAATACTTGTGGCGTTATGGGGTGGGCCCGCCATAATTTTAGGGATTTTGACGAACTAATTCGTCAGTTGGACAGAAAGCGCCATGATATCCTTCAGGAGGACATTCAACAACTGTGTCAGTCGATGTCAAACCGAACAACTGCTTGCATAAGGGCGAAAGGTAAACCAACACGTTATTCACTTGCCCTAATTTTTTGACATAATGAAGGATCTCTTCCCAATTCAGAATATTTGTGGCGATATGGGGAGGGCCCTCCAACCATTTAGGGATTTTGGCGATCTACTGATTCAGTTGGACAGAAAGTGCCATGATATCCTGCAGGAGGACATTCAAGAACTGTGTCAGCCGATGTCTAACCGAACAACTGCTTGCGTAATGGCTGGAGGGGGACCAACACGTTATTCGCTTGGTCAATTTTTCGGCATGTTGAAGGATCTCTCCCCAATTCAGAATATTTGTGGCGTTATGGGGAGGGCCCTCCATCCATTTAGGGATTCTGACAATGGAATGAGTCAGTTGGACATTAAGTGCCATGATATCCGTCAGGAAGACATTCAACAACTGTGACAGTCGATGGCAAACTGAACAAGTGACTGTATAAGGGCCAGAGTATGACCAACACGTTATTTGCTTGCTTCAATTTTTTGACATGTTGAAGGACCTCTCCCCAATTCAGAATATTTGTGGCATTATGGGGGGGTCCTCTGACCATTTAGGGATTTTGAAGATCTAATGAGTCAGTTGGACAGAAAGTGCCATGATATCCTTCAGGAGGACATTCAACAACTGTGTCAGTCGATGTCAAACCGAACAACTGCTGGTATAAGGGCCAGAGGTCGACCAACACGTTATTCGCTTCCTTCAATTTTCAACATGTTGAAGGATCTCACCCCAATTCAGAATATTTGCGGCGTTATGGGGAGGGCCGTCCAACCATTTAGGGATTTTGACGATCTAATGCGTCAGTTGGACAGAAAGTGTCATGATATCCTTCAGGAGGACATTCAACAACTGTGTCATTCGATGTCAAACGGAACAACTGCTTGCATAAGGGCCAGAGGTCGACCAACACGTTATTCGCTTCCTTCAATTTTTCGACATTTTGAATAATCTCTCCCCAATTCTAAATATTTGTTGCGTTGAGGGGAAGGGCCCTCCAACCATTTAGCGATTTTGACGATCTAATGTGTCAGTTGGACAGAAAGTGCCATGATATCCATCAGGAGGGCACTCAACAACTGTGTCAGTCGATGTCATACCGAACAAATGCTTGCATAATGGCCGGAGGTACACCAACATGTTATTCGCTTGCATCAATTTTTCGACATTTTGAAGGATCTCTCCCCAATTCAGAATATTTGTCACATTATGGGGAGGTCTCTCGAACATTTAGGGAATTTGACGATCTAATGCGTCAGTTACACATAAACTGCCCATATATCTTTCAGGAGGACATTCAACAACTGTGTCAGTCGATGTCAAACCGATCAACTTCTTGCATAGTGCCTAGAGGTGGACCAACACGTTATTTGCTTGCTTCAGTTTTTCGACATGATGAAGGATATCTCCCCAATTCAAAATATTTGTAGCGTTATGGGGACGTCCCTCCAACCATTAAGGGATTTTGACGATCTAATGCGTCAGTTGGAAAGAAAGTGCCATGATATGCTTCAGGAGGACATCAACAACTGTGTCGGCCGATGTCAAACCGAATAACTGCTTGCATAATGGCCAGAGGTGGATTAACACGTTATTGGCTTGCTTCAATTTTTCGACATGTTGAAGAATCTCCTTACAATTCAGAATATTTGTTGCGTTATGGGGAGGGCTCGCCAACAATTTAGGGATTTTGACGATCTAATGCGACAGTTGGACAGAAAGTGCCTTGACATCCTTCAGGAGGACATTCAATAACTGCGTCAGTCGATGTCAAACCTAACAACTGCTTGCATTAGGGCCAGAGGTCGACTAACACGTTATTCACTTGCTTCCATATTTCGACATGTTGATGGATCTCTCCACAATTCAGAATATTTGTGGCTTTATGGCGATGGTCCTGCAACCATTTAGGGATTTTGACGACCTAATGCGTCAGTTGGACAGAAAGTGCCATGATATCCTTCAGGAGGACATTCATTAACTGTGTCAGTCAATGTCACACTGATCAACTGCTTGCATAATGGCCAGAGGTGGACCAACATGTTAATTGCATGCTTCAGTTTATCGACATGTTGAAGGATCTCTCCCCAATTCAGAATATTTGTGGCGTTATGGGGAGGGCCCTCCAACCATTTAGGGATTTAGACTACCTAATGCGTCAGTTGGACAGAATATGAGATGATATCCTTCAGGAGGACACTCAACAACAGTGTCAGTCTATGTCAAACCGAACAACTGCTTGCATAATGGCCAGAGGTGGACCAACACATTATTCGCTTGCTTCAATTTTTCGACATGTTGAAGGATCACTCCGCAATTCAGAATATTTTTGGCGTTATGGGGAAGGCCTTCCAACCATTTAGGGATTTTTTCGATCTAATGCGTCAGTTGGACAGAAAGTAACATAATATCCTTCAGGACACTCAATAACTGTGTCAGTCGATGTGAAACCGAACAAATGGTTGCATAATGGCCGGAGGTAGAACAACACGTTATTCGCTTTCTTCAATTTTACGACATGTTGAAGGATCTCTCCCCAATTCAGAATATTTGTGGCGTTATCTGGAAGGCCCTCCAACCATTTAGGGATTTTGACGATCTAATGCGTCAGTAGGACAGAAAGTGCCATGATATCCTTCAGGAGGACACTCAACAACTGCGTCAGTCGATGTCAAACCGAACAACTGCTTGCATAATGGCCAGAGGTCGACCTACACGTTATTCGCTTGCTTCACTATTTCAACATGTTGAAGAATGTCTTTACACTTCAGAATATTTGTGGCGTTATGGGGTGGGCCCGCCATAATTTTAGGGATTTTGACGAACTAATTCGTCAGTTGGACAGAAAGCGCCATGATATCCTTCAGGAGGACATTCAACAACTGTGTCAGTCGATGTCAAACCGAACAACTGCTTGCATAAGGGCGAAAGGTAAACCAACACGTTATTCACTTGCCCTAATTTTTTGACATAATGAAGGATCTCTTCCCAATTCAGAATATTTGTGGCGATATGGGGAGGGCCCTCCAACCATTTAGGGATTTTGGCGATCTACTGATTCAGTTGGACAGAAAGTGCCATGATATGCTGCAGGAGGACATTCAAGAACTGTGTCAGCCGATGTCTAACCGAACAACTGCTTGCGTAATGGCCAGAGGGGGACCAACACGTTATTCGCTTGGTCAATTTTTCGGCATGTTGAAGGATCTCTCCCCAATTCAGAATATTTGTGGCGTTATGGGGAGGGCCCTCCATCCATTTAGGGATTCTGACAATGTAATGAGTCAGTTGGACATTAAGTGCCATGATATCCTTCAGGAAGACATTCAACAACTGTGTCAGTCGATGACAAACTGAACAACTGACTGTATAAGGGCCAGAGTATGACCAACACGTTATTTGCTTGCTTCAATTTTTTGACATGTTGAAGGACCTCTCCCCAATTCAGAATATTTGTGGCATTATGGGGGGGTCCTCTGACCATTTAGGGATTTTGAAGATCTAATGAGTCAGTTGGACAGAAAGTGCCATGATATCCTTCAGGAGGACACTCAACAACTGTGTCAGGCTATGTCAAACCGAACAACTGCTGGTATAAGGGCCAGAGGTCGACCAACACGTTATTCGCTTCCTTCAATTTTTCAACATGTTGAAGGATCTCACCCCAATTCAGAATATTTGCGGCGTTATGGGGAGGGCCGTCCAACCATTTAGGGATTTTGACGATCAAATGCGTCAGTTGGACAGAAAGTGTCATGATATCCTTCAGGAGGACATTCAACAACTGTGTCATTCGATGTCAAACGGAACAACTGCTTGCATAAGGGCCAGAGGTCGACCAACACGTTATTCGCTTCCTTCAATTTTTCGACATTTTGAATAATCTCTCCCCAATTCTAAATATTTGTTGCGTTGAGGGGAAGGGCCCTCCAACCATTTAGCGATTTTGACGATCTAATGTGTCAGTTGGACAGAAAGTGCCATGATATCCATCAGGAGGGCACTGAACAACTGTGTCAGTCGATGTCATACCGAACAAATGCTTACATAATGGCTGGAGGTACACCAACATGTTATTCGCTTGCATCAATTTTTCGACATTTTGAAGGATCTCTCCCCAATTCAGAATATTTGTCACGTTATGGGGAGGTCCCGTCAACAATTTAGGGATTTAGACGATCTAGTGCGTCAGTTGGACAGAAAGAGCCATGATATCCTTCAGGAGGATATTCAACAACTGTGTCAGTCGATGTCAAACCGAACAACTGCTTGCATAAGGGGCAGAGGTCGATCAACACGTTATTCACTTGCTTAAATTTTTCGACATGTTGATGGATCTCTCCACAATTCAGAATATTTGTGGCGTAATGGTGAGGGCCCTCGAACCATTTAAGGATTTTGACGATCTAATGCGTCAGTTGGACAGAATGTGCCATGATATCCTTCAGGAGGACACTCAACAACTGTGTCGGTCGTTGTCAAACCGAACAACTGCTTGCATAATGGCCAGAGGTGGACTAACACGTTTTTCGCTTGCTTCAATTTTTCGACAAGTTGAAGGATCTCTCCATAATTCAGAAAATTTGTGGCGTTATGGGGAGGGCCCTCCAACCGTTTACGGATTTTGATGATCTAATGTGTCAGTTGGACAGAAAGTGCAATGATATCCTTCAGGAGGACATTCATTAACTGTGTCAGCCGATGTCAAACCGATCAACCGCTTGCATAATGGCCAGAGGTGGCTCAACACGTTAATTGCTTGCTTCAGTTTTTCGACATGTTGAAGGATCTCTCCCCAATTCAGAATATTTGTGGCGTTATGGGGAGGGCCCTCCAACCATTTAAGGATTTTGACGATCTAATGCATCAGTTGGACAGAAAGTGCCATGATTTCCTTCAGGAGGACACTCATCAACTGTGTCAGTCGATGTCAAACCGAACAAATGCTTGCATAATGGCCAGAGGTCGAACAAAACGTTATTCGCTTGCTTCAATTTTTCGACATGTTGAAGAATCTCCTTCCAATTCAAAATATTTGTTGCATTATGGGGGGGCCCACCAACAATTTAGGGATTTTGACGATCTAATGCGTCAGTTGGATAGAAAGTGCCATTATATCCTTCAGGAGGACATTCAACAACTGTGTCAGTCGATGTCAAACTGATCAACTGCTTGCGTAATGGACAGAGGTGGACCAACACGATATTCGCATACTTCAATTTTTCGACATGTTGATGGATCTATCCCCTATTCGGAATATATGTGGCGTTATGGGGAGGCCCCTCCAACCATTTAGGGATTTTGACAATCTAATGCGTCAGTTGGACAGAAAGTGCCATGATATGCTTCAGGAGGACATCAACAACTGTGTCGGTCGATATCAAACCGAATAACTGCTTGCATAATGGCCAGAGGTGGCTTAACACGTTATTCGCTTGCTTCATTTTTTCGACATGTTGAAGGATCTCTCCCCAATTCAGAATATTTGTGGCTTTACGGGGAGGTCCCTCCAACCATTTAGGGATTTTGACGGTCTAATGTGTCAGTTGGACAGAAAGTGCCATGATATCCTTCAGGAGGACTTTCATCAACTGTGTCAGTCGATGACAAACCGATCAACCACTTGCATAATGGCCAGAGGTGGACCGACACGTTATTTGCTTGCTTCAGTTTTTCGACATGTTGAAGGATCTCTCCCCAATTCAGAATAATTTGTGGCATTATAGGGAGGGCCCTCCAACCATGTAGGTATTTTGACAATCTAATGCGTCAGTTGGACAGAAAGTGCCTGATATCCTTCAGGAGGACACTCAACAACAGTGTCAGTCGATGTAAAAACGATGAACTGCTTGCATAATGGCCAGAGGTGGATCAACAAATTATTCGCTTGCTTCAATTTTTCGACTTGTTGAAGGATCTCTCTCCAATTCAGAATATTTGTGGCGTTGTGGGGAGGGTCTTCCAATCATTTAGGGATTTTGACGATCTAAAGCGTCAGTTGGGCAGAAAGTGCTATGATATCCTTCAGGAGGACATTCAACAACTGTGTCAGTCGATGTCAATCTGAACACCAGCTTGCATAAGGGCGAGAGGTCGACCAACACATTGTTCGCTTCCTTCAATTTTACGACATGTTGAAGGATCTCTCCCCAATTCAGAATATTTGTGGCGTTATGGGGAGGGTCCTCCAACCATTTAGGGATTTTGACGATCTAATGAGTCAGTTGGATAGAAAGTGCCAATATATCCTTCAGGAGGACATTCAACAACTGTGTCAGTCGATGTCAAACTGATCAACTGCTTGCGTAATGGGCAGAGGTGGACCAACACGTTATTCGCATACTTCAATTTTTCGACATGTTGATGGATCTATCCCCTATTCAGAGTATTTGTGGCGTTATGGGGAGGCCCCTCCAACCATTTAGGGATTTTGACGATCTAATGCGTCATTTGGACAGAAAGTGCCATGATATGCTTCAGGAGGTCATCAACAACTGTGTCAGTCGATGTCAAACAGATCAACTGCTTGCATGATGGTCAGAGGTGGACCAACACGTTATTCGCATACTTCAATTTTTCGACATATTGAAGGATCTCTCCCCAATTCAGAATATTTGTGGCGTTATGGAGAGGCCCCTCCAACCATTTAGGGATTTTGACGATCTAATACGTCAGTTGGACAGAAAGTGCCATGATATGCTTCAGGAGGACATCAACAACTGTGTCAGTCGGTGTCAAACAGATCAACTGCTTGCATGATTGCCAGAGGTGGACCAACACGTTATTCACATACTTCAATTTTTCGACATGTTGAAGGATCTCTCCCAAATTCAGAACAATTGTGGTGTTATGGGAGGGGCCCTCCAACCATTTAGGGATTTTGACAATCTAATGCGTCAGTTTGTTAGAAGGTGGCATGATATCCTTGAGGAGGACACTCAACAACTGTGTCAGTCGATGTCAAACCGAACAACTGCTTGCATAAGGGCCAGAGGTCGACCATCACGTTATTCGCTTGCTTCAATTTTTCGACATATTGAAGGATCTCTCCCCAATTCAGAATATTTGTGGCGTAATGGGGAGGGCCCTCCAACCATTTAGGGATTTTGACGATCTAATGCGTCAGTTGGACAGAAAGTGCGATGATATCCTTCAGGAGGACACTCAACAACTCTGTCAGTCGATGTCAAACCAAACAACTGGTTGCATAATGGCCAGAGGTGGATCAACACGTTATTCGCTTGCTTCAATTTTTCGACATGTTGAAGGATCTCTCCCCAATTCAGAATATTTGTGGCGTTATGGGGAGGGCCCTCCAACCATCTAGGGATTTTGACGGTCTAATGCGTCAGTTGGACAGAAAGTGCCATGATATCCTTCAGGAGGACATTCAACAACTGTGTCAGTCGATGTCAAACCGATTAAGTGCTTGCATAATGGCCAGAGGTGGACCAACACGTTATTCGCTTGCTTGAATTTTTCTACATGTTGACGGATCTTTGCCCAATTCAGTATATTTGTGGCGTTATGGGGAGGGCCCTCCGATCATTTACGGATTTTGACTATCTAACGTGTTAGTTGGACAGTAAGTGGCATGATATGCTTTAGGATGACTTGCAAAAACGGTGTCAGTCGATGTCAAATCGAACAACCGTTTGCATAACGGCCAGTCTTGGACCAACGCGTTATTGACTTGCGCCAATTTTTCTATATGTTAAAACCTTCCCGTCGAATAAATAAAGGAAGTAATTTATTTAACGCATTTAGTCGATAACCTTCCTGTCTAGAATTAAATAATTTAACTTACTTGCCGTCTAATGAAAGAAAGAAATAGAATTGAACTTTTTGTGCCTTGGAACTTTCCAGTGTGACTGCATGTCTGAATATACTCACTCCGATCTATTGTTGATAATTATTTGGGATGTTATTCATTTGCTTTTTTGATTGAAGTTACTGGTGCGAAATTCAATGTCATTATTAAAATAAATTGAGAAAATTACTGGGTTCAATGAAAAATAATGCGGTATTGACTGAGATAAACTGATCTATACTGAAAATGATTGAATATAAATTTTTAGCTCTTTATAATGATTCAATTTATAAAACTTTAATTTGGGGATCGTTTACATAAAACAGATTAGAAATGTATCAACGAACTTACAATATGCAGTTAGCGCTTAAATACCTTTTGATGTCTTCATGACGTCGATTTTTAATAATTCATGAATAATTACCAATTACATAATTATAGTATCCTTCAAGTAATATATAGCTGGTGGCGTACAGGCACTTCGCTTTGTCTCTACACACAACTTCGCTGCACAAAGGTTGACTCAAGAGTGTTCTATCGACAATGCTGCGCGCTTCTCGCCACGCTACCTATGTATCAATGCGCGGGCTCTCCCGCCAACAAAGCGCTTGATGCGGATACTTCACTGTCATCATCGATATGCAAAGAACTTAAATACAAAATATTTTTCTTGACACTTTTCTTACACACTATAATTGTTATTTACATATTTCTTGGCTTACAAATATTTTTTGTGGCCTGTTTGATTTTATATTGACATATTTCAATGTGTAATCATTTGTTTGTCTGTACATGTACATCACATCTACCGATTTCCGTCCCATTCAGGTAATTCCTTAATGGTGCGTCGTTTTTATTCTTTTTTTTTTTGTCTTAGAGCGTCTACTGCTGCATTTAAAATTACTATAAGTTTACGTGATTTGCCCTTCATAAATTTTCAATTTAAAATTCACATGCCTTTTTCTCGTTGCAGTATAATACTTATTTTTGCAGTCGCGTTTCTCCTTTCACTTTAAAGGTAACTTCAGTGATTTTTTTCTGTAATATAGTAATACAGTTTCATTTTTGTAAACGACACTTAAAAAGTATAACTACTTTACACCATAATCTTTATGAAAATGAACTGTTACTCACAGTTACTTGTCCTTGCTGCCAAAATCTGAGATTCCTTTTATTGGTCATATGGTAGTGCCCGCACTTCACTTACGAAAATTCGACACTCATGCGCTACGATAATTGTAAAAACAAGAAAACTAAAACAATTTGTCGAATTTGTGCCTGGGCCACAAGATGCTTCATCTGCGATGCCAGGACATTCGTGGTCTGCATGGCGTTGGCTGGCAGTTCTTCAAAGCTGCAGTCCCCTTCACAGGTAAAGACACTGGAGGTTGCGGCGCACACCAGCTCTCACTGTCGGTAAGACAACCACTTTCGTCGTACTTTAAAATAGATAAGCCACTTTCTAGGCCTGTAACTCGTGGCTTCCTGTATTCACACGCGTGACCACGAATGAAAGTTGTTAACACGTTTCTTCACTAACGTCTGTACGATGACTTCTGCTCTTAATGGAGTCTTGCCATTATTCTGAAGAAATTGTCACTGACACACCTGTTCACTTTATTGAAATATAACTTTTTATTTAGCTGATTGTCTCGTTATCTCTTATTGGAGGTATGACTACGCCCACAAATCTTGATTGTGCGAACAACATACATGTAATGACCCCACGGCTATGAATGTTCCAGTGAATCACTAACTACAAAAGGAAATAAAATGCCTACACATTCAAAATTTGTATTTTCAACTCTTCAAATATCAGATTGACAACTTTTAACATCCATTCGCTCCGTTGCCCATTAATTCCAAATAAACCCGTCTCCGTTCTATAGCGTCACAAAACATGACTCAGCTCCAGAATAGAACGACATCACACAAAGCGTCAACACGAAGAAGCAAAAATATTCCATTTGAGACAAAGGGGCTTAGATGACTTACATCGTTGCAGAGACACTGTTACGATTAAGTGATATACAATGTAGCAAAACTTAATGAGATTAAAATTTTAGGTTATCATCTTAAACATTCACACTTCATTCCAGTTACCACCATCATCATCATCATTTAAGACTGATTATGCCTTTCAGCGTTCAGTCTGTAGCATAGCCCCCCTTATACAGTTCCTCCATGATCCCCTATTTAGTGCTAACATTGCTGCCTCTTCTGATGTTAAACCTATTACCTCAAAATCGTTCGTAACCGAATCCAGGTAACTTCTCCTCGGTCTGCCCCGACTCCTCCTACCCTCTACTGCTGAATCCATGAGTCTCTTGGGTAACCTTGCTTCTCCCATGCGTGTAACATGACCCTACCATCTAAGCCTGTTCACCCTGACTGCTACATCTATAGAGTTCATTCCCAGTTTTTCTTTGATTTCCTCATTGTGGACACCCTCCTGCCATTGTTCCCATCTACTAGTACCTGCAATCATCCTAGCTACTGTCATATCCGTAACCTCAACCTTGTTGATAAGGTAACCTGAATCCACCCAGCTTTTGCTCCCATACAACAAAGTTGGTCGAAAGATTGAACGGTGCACAGATAACTTAGTCTTGGTACTGACTTCCTTCTTGCAGAAGAGAGTAGATCGTAGCTGAGCGCTCACTGCATTAGCTTTGCTACACCTCGCTTCCAGTTCTTTCACTATGTTGCCATCCTATGAGAATATGCATCCTAAGTACTTGAAACCGTCCACCTGTTCTAACTTTGTTCCTCCTATTTGGCACTCAATCCGTTTATATTTCTTTCCCACTGACATTACTTTCGTTTTGGAGATGCTAATCTTCATACCACAGTCCTTACATTTCTGATCTAGCTCTGAAATATTACTTTGCAAACTTTCAATCGAATCTGCCATCACAACTAAGTCATCCGCATATGCAAGACTGCTTATTTTGTGTTCACATATCTTAATTTCACCCAGCCAGTCTATTGTTTTCAACATATGATCCATAAATAATATGAACACCAGTGGAGACAGGATGCAGCCTTGTCTTACCCCTGAAACTACTCTGAACCATGAACTCAATTTACCGTCAACTCTAACTGCTGCCTGACTATCTATGTAAAGACCTTTAATTGCTTGCAAAAGTTTGCCTCCTATTCCATAATCTTGTAGAACAGACAATAACTTCCTCCTAGGAACCCGGTCATATGCCTTTTCTAGATCTATAAAGCATAGATACAATTCCCTGTTCCACTCATAACACTTCTCCATTATTTGCCGTAAGCTAAAGATCTGGTCCTGACAACCTATAAGAGGCCTAAACCCACACTGATTTTCATCCAATTGGTCCTCAACTAATACTAGCACTTTCCTTTCAACAGTACCTGAGAAGATTTTACCCACAAAGCTGATTAAAGAGATACCTCTGTAGTTGTTACAATCTTTTCTGTTTCCATGTTTAAAGATTGGTGTGATTACTGCTTTTGTCCAGTCTGATGGAACCTGTCCCGACTCCCAGGCCATTTCAATTTTCCTATGTAGCCATTTAAGACCTGACATTCCACTGTATTTGATGAGTTCCGACTTAATTTCATCCACCTCAGCCGCTTTATTGCACTGCAATCTATTGACCATTTTTTCCACTTCCTCAAATGTGATCCTATTTCTGTCATCATTCCTATCCCATTCTACCTCGAAATCTGAAACATTACTGATCGCATTTTCACCTACATTGAGCAACTTTTCAAAATACTTCCTCCATCTGCCCAAGGCATCCACAGGATTCACCAGCAGTTTTCCTGACCTGTCCAAAATACTTGTCATTTCCTTCTTACCTCCCTTTCGAAGACTGCTAATTACCCTCCAGAATGGTTTTCCAGCAGCTTGACCCATAGTCTCCAACCTGTTTCCAAAGTCTTCCCACGATTTCTTCTTCGATGCTGCAATTAACTGTTTGGCTTTGTTTCTTTCTTCAACATAACTTTCTCTGTCTACCTGGGTTCTGGTATGTAGCCATTTTTGATACGCCTTCTTTCTCCTTTTACAGGCTGCCTTGACTGTATCATTCCACCAAGCTGTTTGCTTCATCCTACTTTTACACACTACTGTTCCAAGACATTCTTTAGCCACTTCTAGTACTGTGTCCCTGTACCTTGTCCATTCCTTTTCCAATGACTGTAATTGACTACATTCACCTAACTGGTACCTTTCTGAGATCGCTGTTATGTACTTGTGCCTGATTTCCTTATCCTGAAGTTTCTCCACTCTTATCCTCCTACATATGGAACTGACCTCCTGCACTTTCGGCCCCACAATCCCAATTTCACTGCAGATTAAATAATGATCAGTGTCATCAAAGAATCCCCTGAATACACGTGTGTCCCTCACAGCCTTCCTGAATTCCTGATCTGTTATTATATAGTCAATGACAGATCTGGTTCCCCTGCCTTCCCAAGTATACCAGTGAATGTTCTTATGTTTAAAAAAGGAGTTTGTGATTACTAAGCCCATACTGGCACAGAAATCCAAGAGTTGTTTCCCGTTCCTGTTGGCCTCCATATCCTCTCCAAATTTACCCATAACCTTTTCATACCCTTCTGTTCGATTTCCAATCCTGGCGTTAAAATCACCCATGAGCAGAACACTGTCCTTGTCCTTTACTCTAACAACTACATCACTGAGTGCGTCATAAAAACTATCCCTCTTATCTTGATCTGTCCCTTCACAATGCGAATATACTGACACAATCCTAATTTTCTTGCTAGACACTGTCAAATCTATCCACATCAGTCGTTCTTTTACATACCTTATTGCAACTACGCTGGGTTCCATTTCTTTCCTGATGTAAAGCCCTACACCCCATTGTGCTATTCCTGCTTTGACTCCTGACAGGTAGACCTTGCATTCTCCCACTTCCTCTTCTTTCTCGCCCCTTACCCGAATGTCACTAACAGCTAAAACGTCCAGCCCCATCTTACTTGCAGCCTCTGCCAGCTCTACCTTCTTCCCAGAGTAGCCCCCATTGATATTAATAGCTCCCTATATCATTACCATTTGTTTGCCAAGTCGTATCTTAGGAGTCCCTGGTTTGTCAGTTAGAGGTGGGACTCCGTCACCTCCAAAGGTCCGAGGCATTTTGCTCTGATTGTTGCTAGCATCATATTTAAAGTACCAGGGAAGCAGGTTGCTAGCCTTACTTGCCCCGAGTCCCATTGGGTTTTACCCCTAACGGCTGAGGGACTAACCGGTGGATTTGGTAGTCTTTGCCGTATGAGCACAAAGGTGACCACGACTCAGAATATGTCCGAGATGCCCAGCCTTATTCCAAAGTAACTGGTATCCCGACTGTCGGGGCCACTTACTTGGCCACTCATACGTTGCCCGTGGTTCATGAACTAGGACATGACTACAGGAACCCACATCATTCCAGTTACGTAAAATATAAATAGTTATGCAAGAAATAATGAATTTTAGAAGATCTAGTTTTAAAGGAACTTTTCTACTAATAAATGAAATTGCCGATACCCACTGTGCATGTATCAGGCTTGCTTACATCACAAAACAGACCTCCGAAAAATGAGAACTGCAATTTATTCACTGAAAATACTCGAGTCATACGTTTTCTCTACGTCTGTGTTTCGTTTTTTAATGTTGATGACAGCAGCACAAAAAATAATTTCAGCCCTCATAAACGGGCACTCGCCATTATAGAATGTACTTCACCAGTAATGACAAGAATCATTTTATTTGCTGAACTATGCAATCAATTTAGTGTATATAACTGTTTCGCACTATCTTATGGTACTGTGCAGTCACGGTTACACTGAAAACGTTGTCGAATGACAAAAAGTACTTAAAACGAATTACCCTTTTACCTGGCCACAGTTGCATGACTGCTCTGCAGTTCGTACTTACGTGTCTCTCTCAGAAAATTTATAGAATCACTTTGACTGTTTCTTGACCGTTCCACTCTCGAAAATCACGTTGGAAAAATTAATACCTAAACCTTTCCGTGCGAGCTCTGGTTTATTTTATCACGATGGTCGTTTCTTCCTCTGTAGGAGGAAATCAACAAAATACTTTGGCATTCGGAGGAGAAAGTTAGCGATTGAAGTCTAGTGAAATGATCTCACCACAACGAAAAATGCCTTTGTTTCAATGACTGATACCCCAACTCACATGTCAAATCTGTGATACTCTCTCTCCAATACCGTTATAATACAAAACGAGGTGCTCTTCTTTGAACTTTCTCAATGTCCTCCGTCAAATACAATATGGCGATGTTTCCAAATGGCGCGGCAGTACTCCAGAAGAGGACGGACAAGTGTCGTGTTGACACTCTATTTAGTCTTCTAACAATAAGTGTTTTGTCTTTGGTTCGCCTCCTTTACAACATTTGCTATGTGATGGTTCCAGTTTAATATGTTCGTATTTGTAATACCTATGTACTTAGCTGACAACATTAAAATTTGTTCGATTTGTCATGTAGCCGAAATTTAATGGAGTGACATTTAATGGAAATGGAAAGTGAAATTTAATGGAATGACATTTTCTGAATCCGTGCTGGCTATGTGTCAATAGATCGTTGTCTTCGAGATATTTCAGAGTGTTGAAACACAGTCTTAGTTCCAAAATCCTACTGTGTATCAATGTCAGTGATAAGGATTTATAAGTGAGCGGATTACTTGTATTTTCTTACTTGTGCATTGGTGCTACATGTGCAGCTTTCCAGTCACTAAAAACTCGCGACACTAACGTTAACTGAAAAGCGAAGACCAGTGAAACAGAATAACAGTATAAGTACACAAACAGAAAAGCATAAGCAGTCTATAAATGTAAAACGGAAGAAAGATGAAGTATTGGTATTTTGTTAAAGATTAGGTCCACAGAAACGAAGAACGGGTTCGGAAATGGCAAGAAAGAGGAAGGAAACAGGCTGTGCTCTTTCCGAAGGAACCATCACGGTATTCGCCTTAAGCGATTTGAGAAAACCACAGAAAACTTGTATCTTCATTGTCGTACAGGGATTTGAACACAGTTCCATCTGAATGCGAGTCCTGTATCAAGTAGGGGAGAACGCTTCCTAATTGATGTTCAACATTTCATTCACTTTTTGTGTGACCCAGTCTTTTTCTGAAATTACGAAAATTACGAGAGAAGAATAAGATTTTTTCGAATGTGTGACACAGTTATAAGGTACAACATAGTCATGTACACAGGAACAAACACTATGTTTAAATCTAGCGGTGTCGCAGTCCATAAAACTTGTCAACAATATATTTAATAGTCTACATGTTGTCTTATTATTCTGCTACACACCAGTAATCAGTAAGCAATTTCAAATTAAGAAGAAGTAGCATAAAAAACCATATACAAGTTGAAATAATTTTGAAATAGAAGTTACAGCCAACCAACACAAATCAAGAAAGGGAAAATTACTAATATATTGAAGAAATTCAGTTCATTTGCAGATATCATACGTTTTTGGTAGAAGACCTTCTTCCGTTTCAGGGTACAAGACGGTGCACGACAGACGAAATATGACTTAACCGTCCCCATGTGATGTAACTAGTATTAAGAGTATACAGAATTTTATTCACCACAAAACTTTGCACCTCAAGAATTAACAATACGCTCCAAACAGCTTTAATAGGTCATAAAGTAATTGCATTTGTTGAAGTAATATGCACAGACGCTGCACAAAACTGATCCTAATGTCCCACAACAACAAAATCGGTAGAAAATGCTTGTGGATGGCGGTCTCTAGTGCGCGTTATTTCAGGTGGCTGTAAAATCGATCACTAGACAGAAACATCGACTGGGAAACATCACGTGTTCCTAAGTATGCTATCCTTCCTCGTACTGTGACACGTAGCTCTTTCAAATAAACGAAGGATCCAGCCCTCAGGTAAATAATACACAGAAACTAGTACTCTCAAAATGGTTCAAATGGCTCTGAGCACTATGGGACTTAGCATCTAAGGTCATCAGTCCCCTAGAACTTAGAATTACTTAAACCTAACTAATCTAAGGGCATCACACACATCCATGCCAAAGGCAGGATTCGAACCTTCGACCGTGGCAACCGCGCGGTTCCGGACTGAAGCGCCTAGAACCGCTTGGCCACCGAGGCCGGCAAAAACTAGTTCTCGACAGGAACACACAATGACATTGAAAGTAAAAAGAAACAAACCACCAAACACCACAGGCTAACATAGAACGAGAAGAGTAATGAACTGAATGCATCCTGACGAATATGAGGTACGTGAATTGCATGTAAACAAACACACTTCAAAATAACAACCGTAGACACAAAACGTATTACAAACACAGGCAGCTATTAACATATGGAGCAGTTACTGATTCAACAAACAGTAAAATGATGACCGTAAAAAACTCAGACTGAACGAAAAAAGGTTCAGATCAAGTAAAGGTTAACCTCATCATACTTGCATCCCACATAAAAGTAACGTAGAGATGAACCGGGAAGCCTGGAGAAACATTGAGATATTTATAGTTAAAATTAATAACAACATGGAATTAATCTCAGTAAATAAACAAAGCTATTCGACAACATAAACATATGTTGTAAAACGGGAGGTGTACGGCAGGCAGGGTGGAGTTCATACCAACCCTCGAGGCGTTCCTGATCCACCCACAGCCATTTGTAATTTCAGTAAATAATGCAAAAGCCAGGTATGTTTTTAATTTATTTTTGAGCATCATATCAGACATTAAAATTCTGTTTCTAAATTTATTTATTTTGTCAAACTTACAGCGTCCCTCCCTACTTGTGACACCAAATAACTAACCTAACAAAGCATTGGCAGACGTTTTTCTGTTATTTGAAAATGAAATCATCTTCGTGTTTCGACTAATGAAATGATAAAAGGGCTTTTAGTATCATCACATGCACGAGGACAGAGATCCAAATTTTAAAGGTATGTCGATAAAGATCTTACTCTGAATGATTTTAAATTACATGGAAAGTAAGCTGTCATTAGTTCGTAACATTCGTTAATGGAGAAAGGACATTGGTCTGAAACACGATTATACAATGGAAAAGTGCTTTGAAACTTCAGTACTTGCTCGTTACAGTATTATAGTTAAGAAACACTGAAATTTTAGGTTATATTGACGTATTTAGGGTATAGCTCTTTACCAAGTAGAAATTATTCAGCAGAGCTTTGGACAGGTTGACTTGGGCTACGTTACCTCCGTATTTATCATGAGATGCTTTAGTTATGAGTTTTCAGAATCATGCAAGCCTTTGTGATTAATTTTATCCATCAATAATTGGGAACCGATGATTCTCGTTTAGTACCAAATATAGAGATTTCACTACAACGACTCTACAACGAATATCCTAGAATTCCCATTCTAGGAACCATATTAAAGTGTCACATCCAAATAGATCATATTTGGCAACAAGCAACTGAACAGAAGCTTCGTGATATGAAGCTCGATTTCGCAAGCTGTAATAATGCAAACTGTTAATGAACTTCGATTTGAACTTTAGGAGCTTAGTTAATTTAGTGATGAAACATCGATACTCTCTAGAACGAGGAACTGAATCCTTTTAAGTGTATAGTGATTCAAGGTAAAGTACTACAGATTTCACTTTTAGTGTGTTGAAATACTACGCAATTTCACTGTTCCATGTTCTAACATGGTTTTGCTTCGAAGGGTATACACTTCTTCGATATAATGAAGATGACTTGCACGCCGCTGTCCGCTTATTACTCCATACAGTTTACTCGCAAACAACTACAACTGGCTTCTGATCGCACGTGGACAAATATTACTGACCAATCCATTGCATCTATTTCATCAGAATTAGAAACTCTGCCAATCCTCCCCCGGGCTTTAGTGAAAGACCCCGTAATCTCATAGCATCTAAGGCTGTGCCTCCCACGTCCGCACGGTGCGACATCCCTGTCAGCTTCGCGCATTTGGCTCGTTCGTTGGGCCCTGCCACCTCGCCTAAACAAAGCTGCTTCCCTTTCGTTCTTTAGCCTCAGATGATCTTTCAATCTTTGTGTTACAGAGTTACTATATTTCTCCTGTCCCTGAAGAAAAACATTGTACATATTATTCCTGGTGTAATAACCTTTGTAAGTTTGATGTATTGTATTTATGTATAATATACATAAATACGAATAGAAACTTACGTATTTAATTAAAATGGTAATTACGTTCACATCAACTACGACTTGTGTGTTTATGACAGACTGCTGCAAGTGAGAGTTCTTATTGGAAGCCTAAGGATTTGAAGACGAAATTCAAAATGAGGACTGAAACTTTCATACTTTTGCTTGTTTACTTAGTTACTTACTGCTACTGGTAGTTGAATGAAACTGTATAAATTCAACTGGACTACCTAGAACCAGCGCTACTTCTGCTACTGGGTAAGGCCCATAACTTATGTGCGTTAATGATCCTCCTCATACCCCTGAAGTGAATCAATAGTTAACAGTTTGCAGACTGGGATCCCTCTATGAACATGTCCCGTATCTTGTAGACTTACTCAGCGATAGACTTACCTCATATGCTAAGACAAAGAACTTGGTGTGTGTAAGACACATATAAGCGGCTCGGTCTATTACAAAAGGCGAAATATAACCATCAGAAAGAAATGCTGTGGATTACAGAATGTTACGTGGAGGCTAAGTGAAATCAGTACCCACGATTTCATATTCATCTACAGAGTGTCCCAACAGGTACTTTACAACTTCAGTGTCACATAAATCAACTTGTACTAACCTAGAGACAAAAATTAAAATTTGTCTGAAACAATAGCTTAAAAAGTTCTTTCATGTTTTTTTTTCTTTTTCTTTTTTTCCCATGTACAGTGAGTAGTCGATATTGCAACTCGGTCCAAACCTTTCCAATGTGGTGGCGTCAACTGTTTCAGAGTAAATGCTTGGCTTGTCATCTGGACAACTGCATTCTTCACTGAAACAGGTAAAAATGTTTTGAGAGTAAACAGTGCAATCATATACTAGGGGTTCGGATTTATTTTGATGCGTTACAAACAGACTTCTGTGGTGAACGCTCGAAAATCTGTTGAATTCTGTCTTTGTATCTTCGTCACCTCTCGTTCACCTCTCTTCAAGATTCTCCTCATTCACACTGTTTCCATGAAGAGCCTGTTTCATTTTATTATGGTGGCTTCCTGTATCACATTCTGAAACTTCTCTGAACTTGGGTGTCTGACTTGATTTCAATGAGCTAAACCACACACTGTACCTTTTCCTTGCATACTCCACTCTTGTATTTATTTATGGTGCACCTGCCATCAACAACGAAAAAACTTTTTCTGACTTACGTTGATCTCGTCACCTGGAAAAGCTAAACATTCGTTCATTGTCTCACATAAAAACTTTTTCAGTTGTTCCATCACACAGGTTGGAAAGGAATGATGAACAGGGATACCTTTAGGCTTCACAACAGGGTAGCTGTTGACTACAAGTGATAAATTTTGCGAGTCAGGTCATACTGTAGATACATTACCGATTAACACAATTCGTGTTGAGTGTGATATTGCAACGAATTCTTACCACAGTGATAAAATGATCTTTTCAATTTATCGTTTTCTCTTCTCGGTGGGGCCTGGGTATAAAATCATTGAATTTTGAGCCAATATAATTTACCTCCCAGTAGTTGTTCAGACACTGGACAATCTTGAGCTGAACATTGTTGATCAAAACAACCATGTAGTAGATTTTCGGAAGGGGAAATCATTATTTGTTTACATCTGGGGCAGAAGCATGGGGATACTGTGTATAACTAGTATACACAACCACCTAAGTAGCATTTCAGACTCAAGATGTGTTGTATTAATACAGACAAACTATAACTTCCTTAACTCTGTAGTACTGAAACCATGCGATAGAGACTCTCGATTTAACTTCACCCATAGAGTACGGCAGCGAATTACGACGTTGTGTAATGATAATGATGAGATACATGTAGTTATTCAATATGAAGAACCTTTGACGAACCACAACGGCAGATAAAACTTTTGGTAGTTCTGTACATATTACACCAATGTTTAGTCGAAATACTGAAACTGCGGTGGTGCAGTTGAAACACCACGCAATTTGCGGTGGATACGTTCAGCATTTAATAAAAATTTTCAACAAGAATGAGTGTATACACTTTCAAGAAAAGACATATAACAATCTGGTGTTTGCAAACTATGTTATGCAGTGTACTATCGACGAATACATTACTTTAGACCACCACATATTCTAAATACATGAGAAAATCCACTGAAGAATTTAATAAAATTTGCTCATTGTGACAGCAGCCCTAATGAGAGTAATGTAACCAGAAATTCTGGTTTGTATTTTGCTTCGATAAATGTCAATGCAGATTAACCTAACATGCCAGATGGTGTAGCTACAGAATTGAGATCATATTTAAGTTTTTTATTTATTCAACTACTTGTAACAGCTTATAAATGACAAAGAAAATAGGAGACATTCTTTTATTCCTATGAAAGCTCCTGGATATTAATATAATCACACAGTTAGCAGTTTGTCCGTATAGTCTCTTTGCAAAGACCTAGTAGTCACCAGCTGGTAATGTGATACTATAGAATTACGATTAACATGAGACTGATAGAAATAGCTCATTCATACCTTTGAACATATGGACAGTTATCGTGGGTCCTTCATACTGCTGTAAAACGAAATTAGAAATGACGCTTCTAACTTACCCCGGTGGAGTTCACTTTGAAAAGGTATCCATATTCCCAAAATGCTCTTCCAGTCTAAATATAAATTATTACAGGAAAAAATGAATGATATTAAGTTATACATGCCTGTGGTCAACGAAAACCAAATACAGTGTTCATTTTCGATGACATCGCTAGAAAGAACTCTTTCTTTTACTTTAGATGATATTACATAATTGACACTTTCCATATTGAACAGACATGTTCGAGAATACCTAAACACTTGGTACGAGATAATGCAAATATTTTGTAGCTTATAAACAGAACAAAATTATCCTGAAACATATTTATTATGGTCTTGTTGGTTGGGGTATGACAGTTAATGATATTAAGAACATTTGCACAGACTGCTAGAATCATAATAAGTATGGATTTACAGTAATCAATAAGACAAGGAAATTGAATGATGGTCAATACAGTCAAAATTTCTAAGAGAATTTAAAACAAAAGGAAGTGTGAGCGTTTCTCACCAAGCAATACGTCACGGATCGATATGGGTGAATGGTTCACCCACGGATATGAAGCAGAGTCAATTTAATGAAATTCTCAAAGAGCACAAAGGTAATGTGCATAAACTACTTGAGGAATCAGTGTGGTAAAAGAACTGCTTAGCGACAGTATTAGACGAAAGTACTAAAATATATTAATGAATTAACAAACTTAAAGTTAGTAGTCATTCAGTAACCACAGTCATATCAGAAAAACACATGATGTATAAATTTTATGAGCATATGTAATACACATCGGTCTGAGCAAGACACAACCCAGTCTGGGAATTCATGACACAATGTCTTTCATGTGATAATTAGCTAAAAATATTTGCTAGAGAAAGCTTGAGACGTGTCTCTCAATTCAACGCAGTCAGCCTAAGGTGAAAAATTATGAGCATCACATTTTGTATGGTACTCAGCTAAGAAAATTTCTTTGACACATATCTATTTCAGAACTTCTCAACAGTGTAGAGATTGCAAACGACTTGTTAGTGTTGATATACTACCGTAAATACGTCATTAAACATCGTAGAATGGACGAGTTCACTGGAACATCGAGTATTAGACCTAAGAGAGTGCAGTGACAGAATATTTATCAATATGCAGATGCAAAAATTTGGTTGATTAATAGGAGTGAGAAAGAGGTAAATATTCATATTAAAGCTCTTTTGAGATTATGCAATACGTTGACTGTAAAAGTCAGTAAAATTGAAACAACAACCAGCATGCTGGCTGCAAATGTTGATGACATTGAATCCATACTGAAAAAGAAAAAAAAGTCCCACATTAGTCTGAAGATGTGTATATGAGTTGCAGGCAGACTTAAAGTATGTTTAGTACACGACAAGGTGTCAACAAAACAGAAAATTATCGATGTATGAAAGGATATATGTCAAAAATTGTAACTGCTGAGAACTGGACAACTAACTTGGGAAAAGACTCTCAGAGACTTCTCGACCAGTGACTGAAGTCACTGAACACGTTGAAAGTTTATTGTGAATATTTCTAAACTCGTGTTTGTGTCTGGTTGGTATCTGATAAGTGTATAAAACTTAGTCTGATACTGAAACACGCAAATCTCAGTGCAGGGCGACGAAACTGTATTGGAATTAAATTTCCAACGAAGTATATGAAGCTCACGCCACACGATGCGAAATTCAGGCTTGCCAGTACATGGAACAATTGGCCTGCCATAGAGCAATCCGTTTTCGATTAAATTTACGTATGCTATCTGACTGCAACACTAATAACTCAGATTAAAATGTTGGTCCTGAATATTATTAATCTTTATCTCTAGTCGAGCAAACAATGATTATACAGCAAATGAACATAAAATGAAACGCATCCCATTTTCTGATAAGCTGCTTGAAAACTTACAAGATAGTACTTTTCTGAAAGCTGTTGCTGATATCAAACATCTCAACTGATATAGTATTTCATAAATACATTCAGATAACCTCTGTACCTTGCAGTGGACATTAATTTTGATGATAATTAAATTTATTGGTCTACCTGTAGGCACGGAATTCTCCTCTGTTCTACCACCTGCTATTTTTGGGAATATTGGTCTGACTGTCCAAAATCTTTTCATTTGCCTTACTTGCGCTGCGCAGTGCAAGACAGTATCTTACCAACTCTCACAAAATGCTTCTGCAGTACACAACTCGCGACATGCAGTGCAAGTATACAGACACATTCATAAAGGTAAATAATAAAAAATGAGGCACCAAACGACTCATAAATGAGAACAAGACTCCAAGCTAGACTATACTTCATTAAGCCAGAACAACAATACACATCTTGGTAAAGTTCTCCCAACTAGACAAGTCAGCAAAATATTTTCTAATTTTCCTGTGTGCAGTTACTTTCTTTGGCACTTGTTTCAATTATAAGACAAAAATCACATATCGCATTATAAAATTTCTGCACCAAACTTCAATCATATGCAATGTTCTAACAATAAGAAAGTACACAATTTCAAATACAAAAGACCTGGATTACCTTACCTTCCTCCATTAATACAATCCCTCTTACTCAGTACTTTTTATCAAAAACGTGTTATTACAAAATCCTTCCTAAATACTGCTGCCTCTACTGCACAGCAGGCCAGCTTCCATCCTTCTCAAACAAAGTACATTGTCAGTCTGTGTACACATGCTAACTGATATTCTGACGAAAACAAACTAACCTCTCTAACCAAGCTCTCTGGACTCACAAACAGACTTACAAGGAATATGGTTATATGGACACTACAGGGGTTGAGTAAATTTATCAAATTCACACCTTAATTCACATTTATGGCCAAGACTTCTTAACAATCGACATGGCAAATAGGATAGTCCCCTTTTAAAGTCTTACAAATAATTAATAAGGAAGATGATGAGGAGACAAGTGATAATTTCACTAAACAACACAGCACTGCTCATTTAGAGGGGCATATGGCATTAACAGCGATTGACTGTATAGACTAGGTACATCTGTTATATATATAAAGCAGAGTGCATGTGTGTATGTCCAGGATCTCATCCCAAATCCCTGGGTCGATTTCAACCAAAATTTTGCACAGAAACAGTGGCCATCATGATTATCTGTACTGTGGGGCTTATAACCTCCTAGCTGCAACAGGAACAGAGATAGTGCACAACATGTATTTTAGACCCCGGAGCACAGGCTGCCCTGCATGAAAGGTATGTCATGTGGGTACAGTATTGGTCTGCCAAATCAACCAACTTCGCAGGGCAGTCTACATGTGACAGGTAATAATAGGTTTTCCAGGTCCTGACATGTAGGCTGCCCTGCACAGAAAGTGTGATGTCCTGAAGTAGTATCGGCTTGCTTTATCGACCTGCTTTGCATGGTGTCCTCTATGTCAGGGGTAAATAAATGATTTTCAAGTCCCTGATATGTAGCCTACCTTGCGTGGCAGGTGTGTTATGGGAACAGTGTCAGCCTGCTTAACTGAACTGTACTGCAGGGAGTGCACATGCCATTGAGCAGGGGTTGGAACTTGTGCGGTTCTGCTTTTAGTGTAGTCGCCCCAGAACCGCATCTCACAGAATGGTCATGTAAATACCTTACGTATGTGTCACCTGTTAGAGTCGTATCTACACATATCATTGGTACCATATCACTCCAATTTTACACGCCCCACACCATCACAGAGGCACCACTAACTTGAACAGTCCCCTGCTGACATGCAGGGTCCATGATTTCATAAGGTTGTCTCCATACACGAACACGTCCATCCCTCGACACAATTTGAAACAAGCCTCGCCCGACCAGGTAACATGTTTCCCGTCATCAACAGTCCATTGTTGGTGTTGATGGGCCCAGGCGAGGATAAAGCTTTATGTCGTGCAGTCATTAAGGGTATACCAGCGGGTATTCGGCTCCGAAAGCCCATATCGATGATGTTTCGTTGAATGGTCCGCACGCTGACACTTGTTGATGGCCCAGCACTGAAATATGCAGCAATTTGCGGAAGTGTTGCACTTCCGTCACGTTGAACGATCCTCTTTAGTCGTCGTTGGTCCTGTTCTTTCAGGATCTTTTTCCGGCCACAGCGGTGTCGGAGATTTGATGTTTTAGCGGATTCCTGATACTCACAGTACACTCGTGAAATGGTCGTTCGGGAAAATCCCCACTTCATCGTTACCTGAGTCCCATCGCTCGTGCGCCGACTATAACACCACGTCCAAACTCACTTAAATCTTAATAACCTGCCATTGTAGCAGCAGTAACCAATCAACAACTGCGCCAGACACTTGTCTTATATACGCGTTGCCGACCGCAGTGCCGTATTCTGCTGTTTAGATATCTTTGTATTTGAACACGCAAGCCTATACCAGTTCCACTGACGCTTCAGTGTATGTGTTGCCGATGTAATGTAGCTTTCGCTTAAACTTAAAGAGAACATTTCATACTTTTGACAGAAGATAAAAATTTACTCGACAACGTTTGCAATATGGTGCACCTAAAATTTGCTGTAATTCTGGAAAATCTTAATAGTAGTAATTGCGTGATAACTCGTCCAGTAACGACGTATGTTTTCTCTGAACGAGCTGGCAATTACGGCCGTATTTAAACAAATTAGTAATCCTGGCAGCAATGTCTGCCAACAATAAAAATCACCGTCTGAAATTAATTCTGCAAATAGTCATAGAAAAGATGTTCATTTTAACATAAATGAAATCACATATCGCTTTAATAAACATACGTTTTATTGTAAAGATAGTAAATACTTAACTTCCAGCAGTACAGACGTTTTGTCAACAGAGCAGAATAACAGCATCCAGATATCACAGTACTTGCAGCGATAAAGGCGGGTTCACACACACAACAAAAATTTCGCCACAGTTTGTGGCATTCTGCAGTTGCAACGCAGTTTCATGTGCGATCTTCCAGTTTTTAGTAGCGCAACTTAAGAGACACAACTTTTGTCATTCCACATAAAGTTTAGCTTGTTTGTACTTTGTTGCGCCACCTTCCTTTCACCACTGCTCCCTGGTGGCAATATTCCGAAACATGAACATGCTGTCGCAATTATCGTGGAGTAATTAGTGCTGTATTCCATTCGATTTCAGTGGGTTTTCATTTTATTACTGAAAAAAGTGAAAACAGTGGTCGGCGGGTACACTTTCACCGCTCCTGGAAATATAAGAACAGCAACCTATGTTTGATTTTCTGCACGAGTGTGTGTGTGTGTGTGTGTGTGTGTGTGTGTGTGTGTGTGTGTGTGTGGGCAATATTTGCAAACCAATGACGAATCCCACAATCTTAAAAGATTTAGGATGAATAAATAAAATAAACGTAATATACGTAACCAAAAAAAGCGATCCGTATAAACTCAGTGATACGTGAGACATTCTTTAAATTGTGGATTAGATCTTCTAAAAAACGTCCGCTTAAGCTCCATCTCCGTGACGTTACTGACTGTTTTACTAAGGGCTCATTCTACCACCTAGCAACTAGCTCCACGTTAGAGTTTCTCTGAAACTGAAAATTAGCTCGTGGGGCTAGACCATTATTTTCTGCAACCTGTGTTTCTTGCGAAAAGAGTCTGATGGTTGTGACTTTTCAGACTCTCGCGACGGATCTGTTGCAAATACACTCCTGGAAATGGAAAAAAGAACACATTGACACCGGTGTGTCAGACCCACCATACTTGCTCCGGACACTGCGAGAGGGCTGTACAAGCAATGATCACACGCACGGCACAGCGGACACACCAGGAACCGCGGTGTTGGCCGTCGAATGGCGCTAGCTGCGCAGCATTTGTGCACCGCCGCCGTCAGTGTCAGCCAGTTTGCCGTGGCATACGGAGCTCCATCGCAGTCTTTAACACTGGTAGCATGCCGCGACAGCGTGGACGTGAACCGTATGTGCAGTTGACGGACTTTGAGCGAGGGCGTATAGTGGGCATGCGGGAGGCCGGGTGGACGTACCGCCGAATTTCTCAACACGTGGGGCGTGAGGTCTCCACAGTACATCGATGTTGTCGCCAGTGGTCGGCGGAAGGTGCACGTGCCCGTCGACCTGGGACCGGACCGCAGCGACGCACGGATGCACGCCAAGACCGTAGGATCCTACGCAGTGCCGTAGGGGACCGCACCGCCACTTCCCACCAAATTAGGGACACTGTTGCTCCTGGGGTATCGGCGAGGACCATTCGCAACCGTCTCCATGAAGCTGGTCTACGGTCCCGCACACCGTTAGGCCGTCTTCCGCTCACGCCCCAACATCGTGCAGCCCGCCTCCAGTGGTGTCGCGACAGGCGTGAATGGAGGGACGAATGGAGACGTGTCGTCTTCAGCGATGAGAGTCGCTTCTGCCTTGGTGCCAATGATGGTCGTATGCGTGTTTGGCGCCGTGCAGGTGAGCGCCACAATCAGGACTGCATACGACCGAGGCACACAGGGCCAACACCCGGAATCATGGTGTGGGGAGCGATCTCCTACACTGGCCGTACACCACTGGTGATCGTCGAGGGGACACTGAATAGTGCACGGTACATCCAAACCGTCATCGAACCCATCGTTCTACCATTCCTAGACCGGCAAGGGAACTTGCTGTTCCAACAGGACAATGCACGTCCGCATGTATCCCGTGCCACCCAACGTGCTCTAGAAGGTGTAAGTCAACTACCCTGGCCAGCAAGATCTCCGGATCTGTCCCCCATTGAGCATGTTTGGGACTGGATGAAGCGTCGTCTCACACGGTCTGCACGTCCAGCACGAACGCTGGTCCAACTGAGGCGCCATGTGGAAATGGCATGGCAAGCCGTTCCACAGGACTACATCCAGCATCTCTACGATCGTCTCCATGGGAGAATAGCAGCCTGCATTGCTGCGAAAGGTGGATATACACTGTACTAGTGCCGACATTGTGCATGCTCTGTTGCCTGTGTGTATGTGCCTGTGGTTCTGTCAGTGTGATCATGTGATGTATCTGACCCCAGGAATGTGTCAATAAAGTTTCCCCTTCCTGGGACAATGAATTCACGGTGTTCTTATTTCAATTTCCAGGAGTGTACACTTCTGGGGTTTGCCGCCGGATCGTATTGTCTAAATCCCACAATATTTAATCGATGCTACTCCTTGACATCGTCAGGTGGTGGTAACTGCTGCTGCCACTGCTGCAAGATGCGACTGGTAACAATCGCACGGCGGCTCCGAAATTTATCAGGCCAGGAGAAGGCAACACCCGTCTGCCGGAACGCTCACAGTTGGAGAAAAGCAGCGCTGCTAGTGACCCCTGCTGAGAACCGCAGAAGCGCCTTCCGCGCGTTCGCTGTGGGCAACGACTGTGCTCCCGGACGCTCCTTCGGTTAAAGGGTGAATTAAATCTCAGCAGTGCGTTGCGTCGAGTCATGAAACGGAAGTTCTCGTTTTCCCTGTTTTGATTTAATGACAGCCAGTGCTGGATGCCAGGCGGCGCTTAGTTGAAAACCTGAATCCCTGTTGATAAGATTGCCAGCCGTACGGGTATGTATGGCCTCCTTAACAACACAGTCCCAGAAAGATGACGCTGGGGATAAATTTTCCGTCTTTTCGTAAAACGTGCGATGCCCCATGCCCAGGCAATGCTCCGCCACCGCTGATTTACCAGGTTGCCCCAGGAGTGTACACGATGACTTTCGACGCAACGTTCTTGCATGGAAACAATGACTACGTCAGCGCAATGCTGTTCAGTGATGAATGTACCTTCCACGTATGTGGCAAAGTTAACAAACAACACCGTCGAATACTGGAAATGAGAGCCCAGGACAAACGTCTGAGTACGAAAAGGACATGGGGTGGATTTACTACATAGACATGGTGTGATTGGACCATTTTTGTAATGGGGTCTGCCGTGACAAGGCACAGCTGTCTCGACATGTCAGCGAACTGTGCAGTTGCACGTATGCCCCCTGATGTCATTTTCCAGCAGGATAGTGTACCTTCCCACTATAATGGCGATGCTACCATGTTTCTCTATGAGACGTTACCTGGACAATGGATCGAAAGGGAGGATTGTTTCCCCCGATATAACGCCGCTGGATTTCAGAGCATAGGGGTTTATTAAGGACACTGTTTACCGGACAAGGTTTCGAGATCCGGTGGATCTGAGGCAACAGACCTACGTTGCGGCAGAGGCCATAATACCTGTCATGAATATGTGGCGAGAAGTGCAGTACTGTTTGGATATCTGTCGAGTTGAAAACGATGCTCACACTGAGCTGCACGAACATCCATAAAAATGTTTGAACGTCTATCTACAACGTTGGACAAATAAAGTTATAAACCGTCATAGATACTGAAATACAAACACATCTCTTTGTATACCTCTAGCCCGGAAATCCTGTTATACAGCTCACTAAGGACGGTCGCTGTGATCCAGTAAATTTCAATATACATTGCCAGTTAAATCCAAACTGTTATCAATTTCTAATTACAGAATCAATCTCACATAAAATGAAAAGCCACACAAATTCACCTGCCGCGTTTCTTCGCTTTCAGAATTTACCTGACACCATGTCATAGAAGATATATTAATATGTGCATTTGAGAGATGATTAGTAAAATAAAAATACGGAAGCACTTTAGTCTTGCATGTGATTTGAGTACAGACATTGCTTCAATAGGTCAGTTTCAACTATTTGTGCATTAGTGCACAAATGTTGGAATAGTACAAGAAGATTTCTTAGCAATTATAACCATACAAATGGTTGTCATTTTTATGAATTTTATTAAATATTTTTTAGAAAGAAATGGCTTAACTAAGAGCCGTTTTAAATCAGTGTTTACTGACGGCTGTCCATCATTAACAGTGTCAAACAATTGCCTGATAGCACTGATTAAGGGGGGATGTATTTTACCAGATTTACTCTCCAATTTAAAATTATTATTTCTCGTGTTGGAGGATTTTAATATCAAAAGCATGGCTGATGTGACGTATTGTAACGTATCCTGGGAAAATTTAGTGCAAAATATAAATGAATTGTGTTAATTTCTTTGTAGAGACTAATGTTCTCTTTGTGATCATTCTGCTTTGTGTCTTAAGCCAGCTTCACATGTGCATCTAATTTGGTGCCATGAGCCACAACTTGTGGCTTTCTGTAAGAACTAACGTTCACACAGGACGCCACAAATACTACGTAGTTGCACAGCTTTCAATATTGCGTCAACTGAATTCGTATGGGCAGGTGTGAAGGTTATAGTGCAGGTTATTGTATTAGAGCTGTGATGAGAGTTAAATACAACGTCGACGAAACCCAACTGTTGGATCCGAAAATAAGTTTTCCACGGGGATGAATCAGGAGCCACAAACACATTTATAAAAGAAATAACACTCGCACATGAAAATGATGTATTCAGTGGTAAACCAACCAACAGGTACCATGTAAATATCATATGCAGACACGCCACTCTTCCAAGGCTTTAGAATCTTATTGTATTTGTTGATAAAGACATTTCGAAAACTAATCTTTAGTTTAACAGCTGTCACATCACAGACGGGAGCTATTTCATGCATCTAATCCACAATTTAGACAATGCCTCACGTATCACTGAGTTTATACGACTCGCTTTTTTTGGTTACGTATGTTACGTTTATTTACTTATTCATCCAAAATCTTTTAAGATTGTGCGATTCGTCAGTGGTTTGCAAATATTGCCCCCCCCCCCCCACACACACACAAACTCTTGCAGAAAATCAAACATAGGTTTCTGTTCTTATATTTCCTGGAGTGGCCAAAGTGTACCTGCCAACCACTGTTTTCACTTTTTTCAGTAATAAAATGAAAACCCACTGAAATCGAAAGGAATACAGCACTAATTACTCCACGATAATTGCGACAGCATGTTCATGTTTCGGAATATTGCCACCAGGGAGCAGTGGTGAAAGGAAGGTGGCGCAACAAAGTACAAACAAGCTGAACTTTATGTGGAATGACAAAAGTTATGTCTCTTAAGTTGTGCTACTAAAAACTGGAAGATCACACATGCAACTGCGTTGCAACTGCAGAATGCCACAAACTGTGGCCACCTGTCTCAGGTCGAGCATTACTGTATTACATGTTTCTTAATTGCCAGCAGGTTTACGGTCACTGTATTTCGTTTGGGATTAATGAGTTTTGAGATTGTCCTGATCGACCTTTGCGCCAGGAGGTACCATTTTCTAGACGAATCGAATAACACTTCAAATCAAATAGACTCCATTAATTGGTGGGGAAGATGTGACTTCTTTCTACTGTTGACATTGTTCTTTGCCCTCGGGCTGTCGAAATGCTGTTGGATGGAATGAACTTCTTATACGATCCACTCAGCATTGACAGATGGATGAAGGCTACGCTTCAGAGATTTAGTTAGAAAACACTAAACGTCATCCGCTCTTTCACCATGTGATTTTCACAACTTTGACGACCTGAAGAAATACGTGGACGTCGATTTCAGTCAGACGAGGAAATGCAAGACTGGGTGTGATTGTGGATCGGTCAGCAGCCGATCTCGTTCTACGACACGTGAAATGATCATCTCGTCTCCCAGGGGGATAAATCTCTTACTGTGTATGGCGATTACTGTTGAACGGAGCTATTTCATTGTCGCTTTCTCTCATGTGTTCGGTTTTCATTTGAGTGCCCCTCTTATTTTTTGCAAGAATATTATGAGCACATACTTTGTATAATGGCTTTGTAACAACATGACTTTGCTCTGTTGCTACTGACATAACATTTTATTCATTACGAATTGTTGATTTTAGATCAACAGTTTTTCGTTCCCTTCATTTGTGTACAAAGGAAAAGTTACTGTAAATGAATTATGCTTACCTGTGTAGTGGTGAAATAAGTTGCCTCTCTTCATTCGCACAACCGTTTCTTGGAACATTAAGCAGATAGCAGCACCTTCTTTGCGACCATTTATAAAACAAAATTCTTCTTCTCATTTTTCTTTAAAAAAACTATTCCTTTCACTTATCATCCTCTTAACAAATATTTTTGTTGGTACACCAGGCATTACTTACACTAATAAAGATAATCACAACACGAACGATCAAAGGATCAAAAACACATTCACAATGTGAAGAATGCTGGTACACGACAGATACTAGACATGAAGCTAGGGTTTGGATTTTCGTAATAAATATTTTTGTTGGTACAGCAGGCATTACTTACACTAACAACGATAATCTCAACACGAACGATCGAAAATACACTCACAATGTGAAGAATGCTGGTTCACGACAGACTCTATACATGAAGCTAGTCGTTCGGGATAGTCGCGCGGTCTGGGGCGTCTTGTTACGGTCCGCGTGGCTCCATCCGTCAGAGGTTCGAGACCTCCCTCGGGCATGGGTGTGTGTGTGTGTGTGTGTGTGTGTGTGTGTGTGTGTGTGTGTGTGACCTTACCACAAGTTTCCAAATTTCCATATGAAGCTAGGGTTTGTAATTGAAAATTCGGATTAGATATTTCAGGTGAACAGTTACCAGAAGACACGAAAACCCAAGAATAAAGGAACATATGAATTCAAATATATTTTAACATTGTTTTAGAAACATTTAAAAAATTGCAAATGTACGCTTTGGGACAGGTGAATGAATTTTAGGAATGATCGGCAAAAGATAGCAGGCGAAACGCTGAATTTCAGTTTAGTGATGCGGCGACAACCAGAAATGGTCAGAGCTCAGTGTAAACAAAGACGTGCCATTAGTTCACAAAGTGTTATGGCCCAAGAAGTTAAAAGTGATAATTACAAAAAGACTAGGAGGCCTTTCTTTTACAAGTTTGGTTTGGACTCACGATTTTTATTTTCTAAAATTAAAAGTAAATTTAAGACCCGCTCGGATAGCCGTGCGTGTTAAAGCGCCATTTGCAGGTCGAATCCACCTGGTAGTAGACGAGTGTCGGTGTGCCGGACACCCTGGATATGGTTTTTAGACGGTTTCCCAAATCGCACTAGATGAACACAGGGCTGGTACCCAAGTCCTGCGTCAATTACATGCTTCAAAGACATGTAGATAACTTTCTATCACTTTCACACGAATATCCATATGTAACGGAGGTACGTTCCAAGGAAAGAGCTGTCATTGAGGTTGTTTTTTTTCGGAAAACCAGAGCACTGCAGATGCTCACATGTGATTCCAGAATGCTTACAGAGTTTTGGCAGTGAACATAACCGTTGGACAAGACGTCTGTCGTCACCGGAACACGGTCGCGCAAGCCTGTTTGATCTCCCGCATGCCGGCCGGCCGGACACAGCTGTGACTCCTGCAATGTTGGAACGTGCAGATACTCTCATTCGATCTCTGTTGATTCATTGTAGGCTTCGGACAGCGGCTGGTCAAATATTATACAAAGAAATTCGCCAAGAGCCGTGCAAATTGAGGAGTTATTTTATTTTATTTTCGCTGGCAGTTTCGGCAGTTCAGTGTTATCGATATTAGCATACTGGGGTCATCTGTTTCCGGACGCTGTGAATTTTACAACGAAAGCTTTTAGGCTTCAGTGTTTGTGCTTTCGTTGTAGAATTCACTACATCCAGAAACAAATGGCCCCAGAATGCCAATATCGATAACTTTTGAGAGGTGCATATGGGGCCTGAGGATGGCATATTCAATTGCCGAAACTGGTAGCGCAAATAAAATAAAATATCTTCTCAATTTGCAGGGCTGTTTGGCGAGTTTCTTTAATAAAAACTCTCATTCTAAGTGATCAACCGGTCACAGTTAAACATGTCGCTGCTCAGCTGGACGTTTTGTACTAGGTTGCACGCCACCTAGCAGGAGACCATAAAGAGCAACGAAGGACCATGTGTGCGAAATTGCTGATTTTTTGTCGAACATAGTCACAGGTGATAAGACATGAGATCACCCCTTTCGAAACGGAAACAAAACAGCAATCCACGGAGTGGCGCCACACCGCCTCTCCTCCAAAGGTAAAGTCCAAGGCTCACCCACAGCTGGTAAAGTCATGGCAACTATCTCCTGGTTATTCTGTTTGATGTCCTTCCTTATGGTGCAGCGATCAAGTCGGAAGTCTATTGTGATACTCTCAGGAAACTGAAGAAACACGCACCCGAGAGGAGATAGATGTTGATTGGACTGTTCTCCTTCATCCACCCTACCGCCTGGATCTCACAACTTCCGACTTCCATCTGTGTAGCTCAATGAACGATGCATTCTGGGGAGGCAGTATAGGAATTATGGGGAACTTATTCATACAGCAAGACGTTGGCTCAGACGTCGACCAGCAGAGTGGCACCATGCGGCCGTACAGGCCCTCCCAGTCATGAGGTGTAAGGCCGTCGTACTGAACGGAGTTTATGTTGAAAAATATCGTTTTTAGCCCAGCAAGTGGGGAATAATACGGTGTACCGGAATTATAAATATAACTAATCCGTTTTCAGAGAAAAATGTGTTGCGTTCCTTGATGAACGCCCCTCATAGTTTTTGGCTAAATCGTCCATATTTGCGTCTTTTCGATAGTATGCGATCCTCATTGTGGCTTTTGAATCTGGAAACTTTCCTTATCATCTGGATCAGTATTCTCAATACAGTGTAATTAAACTTAATTTGCATCCGAGAGCCGACGAAGCGTTTGCCGCGTTGCCACATGTCGCGGCGCACTGACAGTTCCAACAGATCACATGTCGACCACATGGCAACTAAGCAAGCGTTCACATGCTTGACTGCAATGCCAGGCAATAAGTGTGCGAAACTTTTGAGATCAATATAATTTTAATCGTACTATATTTGCAATGAACATTTACAATACGCTGGATACATGTCTCTGTTCATGCTCAGCCATTTACGCAGCAGCAGACGCAACGAGAAAATTTTTAAATAAAACCTGGACCACACAGGTCTTTGTTTCTGTATACTGAAGAGCGCTCACAATTCCTGCTTCTATATTTATGGATCACCTTTGTTGTTGATAATATTCTTCTATTATAGCCGTGCGAAAATTTGGCCGGTAGCCCCAAAGCACTCATTTCTACGTGTCGGCACCATTTGGAAACTTCCTGTTGACTGTGGTCTGTTTCAGATTGCTGCCCACCTCAGCGATCTATAGTTGGGTCTCTAGAGATGATTTGTGAAGTGTTGTTGGTTTTACTATATATGTGAACAGGGGTTGACTAATAATAGTATTTGTACTTATATTTAAATGTACTATTGAATATGGGCCACCAACACAGAGGTTTGATAGATGATTTAAATACCAGTTTTTTCTACTCACTGCGTTGTATTACAATGATGATGGTGATTGCAATAACCTTAATTAATTTACTGTTCCTTGGCACAAATAAGCTCTACATTTGAAGATGACCATCTCTATAAATAAGCCGTCACGAATCCATGTAACTTACTTGGCAAAATTTACAACATAGCAGCTGATCGGTACGAGTCGCACACGCTCGTGAATTGTCAGTACTGGAAGATAAACGATAAGACATCCCTCCTCTCACGTTCTCTAATGCCTGCAGTGGCCGCGTTACTTACCCCTCTGCCCCTGAGGTAAACGCCCTTCTTTATTTACCTCACACCTGAATTCACCATAATCAATTAAAATTAAGCGCATCATAAAATACTACTGTCTCTGTAAGTACTTTTGTTTGTTCATGAGCAGGGAAACTGCATTATTAAGGAGCTCGTGAGATTAGTTGACATTGTTGAAGTCGGCTGGTGGTTGGTGGTCGGTTCCGCAAAAATTATAAAAATGGAGGTACTTACATATGAATGTACGTTCCACACCTCCTCCTAAACCACCGATCCGATTTTAACTAAACTTGGTACACGTATCATTTATTAGGCAGTAAAGAATCAATGTGAGTATGAAAAAGTAGTGTAGCCCACCGCGCGAAAATATCCACTCTTTAGTCATCCACTATTTAGAATAAGACGACTTAGCGACTTGCAACAAACTTTACACATAATTCTAAACCTGTACGAAACGTTTTCTCATTGACAAATCGCAAAAAAGTGTTGACACATTAAACTGTCACACGAAGCATAAAGTTTTATTTTATTACTTCTTTACTATTACCTGCACTGGCGATACATTGTGCGGTCAGTTTTCACAAATACCACTGAATATACCAGATAAATTACAAAATTGTATGACAGTTCAGGAGATATGACGCCACAAGCCCTGATATGAGTGAGAAACTACCACATCATGTGGAACGTTTAAATGTATTACTTCGTTGCTACTAACTCTACCCGCAACACTTTTCGCAGACAGTATCCGCATCTGCCAATTAAGGTACCTACAAAACTTCATCATAGTTCAGGAGATAAGGCGTTGACTATTGCCACAGCATGCATGACGTTTTGATTTATTATATCTTTGCTACCTGCTCTATTCGCAACACATTTCACACAGTGTAGGCGCATACAACACTGGATGTACCTGCAGGATTATATGACTGTACAGCACATACTTCAGGAGATATTACGTCATAGACATTGAGCTACGTGATAAAGAAAACTGCAGTCCGAAATTCGCTACAGATATAGTGTACAAATATGCGTGAAATATGTTTAATATAACTGACGTGTACTTGACATGTGCGTGTGCAGGTAAAGCAAAGGGTAAAACCCTCTTCCTAAGCCCCTGGAACGATTTCTGTCAAATTTGGTACACGTATTATTTACAGTCCGGAAAGAAGTACTGCAGGAATAAGAACCACAAGTCTCCTGTCGGGGTGAGTTTGAAGACGAGTAGACAGATAGTGACGGGGAAGAAGAGAGGCACATATAGGAGGTCAAGGAGGAGATGGGGAGGGAGAGACGTAGGGGAGGGGCAATGGACAGAAAGAGGGGAGAGGAGGAGACGGACGAAAAAGGAAAGAGGAGGAGTTGGACAAGTACAGAGGAGAGGAAGAGTTAGGCAGAGATGAACATAGGGAGAGGACGAAGGGAAGAGGAGGATATGGCCAGACAGAGGGGAGAGGTGGAGATGGACACAGAAAGGAAAGGGGAGGAGATTAATTGAGAGAGGGGCAGGAGGAAACAGAGAGAGCTGGAGGAGGAGACTGAGAAACAGAGAGGGAGAAGGAAATGGAATTACAGGAGGGGGATTAGGACATGGACAGTGGAGCAAGGAGCTGATTTATAGAGAGAAGTGTAAGAGGAGATGGACAGAGAGAGGGGTGTGGTTTATGTGGGCAAAGAGAGAGGGAAGGAGGAGATGGTCTAATAGAAGACTGGAATAAATACATACCTGGGCGACGCTGAGTAATCAGAAAACGCGGCTGAGAACTGATGGCTGTACAAATACTTATTTGGACCATAGAGAATCTTTCTAATTGTGCTGTTAACTAAGCAGGAAATTAGGAGGGTAGTTAAGATAGCGAATGAAAAGATGCTGAAAGTATTTTTCTGGCACAAAATGACTAAAAGAAGACTTAGATTGATAGGACACATCCTGCAGCATCACGGAATTGTTAATTTGACAGGTATGGAATCGTCGGGAGCTAACATTGTAAAGGAAGGCCATGGCTTGAACTATACAAAACCAGCTCAAACGGATGCAGGCTGTAGTAATTATGGAAAGATGAAGAGGCTCTTACAGGACAAACTAGAGTGGAAAGACACAGAAGAGGGCTTATCAGATCTATTAAACAGGGACTTCTGTAAGTCTCAGATATATTGTACAGGGACCTGTTCTGAGTACCTGCCTAGCGGCTTTTCATGCCCCTGGCATCGGAGAAAATCGTTGTTGATGTTTCATGCGCACCGTCAATACTAGTAAATTAATTCACATTTCCACCAAGTGAGCACAGTGCTGGAGCTGACATTCACGGCCATCATGCTGGCTTACGATTTAAAATACGGCCTGTGGAGAATATTAAATAGTGTACGTAATGCAAAATCATTATTCGATCGTAATTTTCTCCGTAGCAATTTCATTAAAAAATCAATCGTTACAGCGATCTTTCTTCAAACGCGTATTCCGCTCGTAATGGAGTAGACTACAGAATCGTCGTACTCGCTACCGCTTGCATCCCTCGCTATTCTAGAACAAAATTCCGGATAAGATTTCTCACAGAAGCAATCGAAACACAAAATCATAAAGCACTACGCACATCTGATGAAAGCTGCTGCCCTGCAGGTACACAGATTTTTAACAAGCGATATCGGTAGACACAGTTCGTTTAAATTTAGAAAGATTGTTCTTTCTTCCATGAACTTCGATGCGAACCACACGTATTTAATCATTCCCATGAAAGTAGGTGCACTAACCTGATGCAGATCGAAATCTTCCCTAGAAGCGATATCTCTATTAGCCTTTAATAAGTCGGGAGCATTTTGAATTCTTTCGTGGAAATTTTAATCTGTCCGTAAAAGTAAATATCACATGAGCAGCAAAGTAGAGTACATATGGATGGAATCATTTTTATGGTGAAGATGCATAGTTTTCTTACATCTCCAAAAATTTGATCGTAAAATGTCGGATCAGTCTACCCTCCCTACGAATCAATAATGAAAAGAATTTTTTCTTGTCCCATGTACGGAACAATGACAGATTTTAAAAACCCTTTGTACAGCATTTTCTTAAACTTCCCTGATTTCGTGCAGGTCGCAATTACATTCTTCAACTCATCTACTGTTACCTGAACAATCAGACAAAATTTCCTGGATGTTTCTTGCATAGGCCGGCATAAGCAAATACAAGACAACTTCTTTTCTGACCCAGTTATGGGGTGTTGTGCTTGAAGGAATGACTAATATTGTTCAGATCGGTTCCACTCCTAGTTCTTCGAAGGGCCAGTTGCACGTCGATTGGTACTGGCAGCCGGTTTGATCGGTATTAATTATATAATCGAGCTCAAAATTAAGGATGAGTACTTTCGTCTGTATCTGGAATCCTTCCGCAGCTGCTAATACTTCGTTCATCGTTGCGAGCTCTTTGAAGCTGTCCAAATATTTAGAATTTTAATAACGAACCACAAACGGAATACACATTTGACGCAACTGTGATTTATTAATGAAATTATTGCGGCGAAAATGACTATTTTGGAATAATTTTGCATTAAGTATACCATTTAATGATAGTCTGCACGATGAAATTAAAAAGAAACAAAAAGAAAATAGTACACGGGCAGGGTTGGAACCAATCCATAACTGCGAAAGTGTTGTCGGTGCAGGATCTTGTGCACGAACTGAGTTCTTTATTATATTCCATAAATGTTCGATGGGATTCATGGCGAGCGACTGGGTGGCCGAATAATTCGCTCGAATTGTCCCAGAATGTTCTTCAAAGAACTCGCGAACAGTTGTGGCCGGAGATATCACATGAAGTCCATGAATGGCTGCAAATGGTCTGCAGGCAGCAGAACATAACCATTTCCAATCAATGATCGGCTCAATTGGACCAAAGGACTCAGTCCATTCCATGTAAACACAGCCCACACCATTACGCAGCCACCAACAGCTTCCACAGTCCCTAGTCGACTACTTGAGTCCATGGCATCGTGGGATCCGCGCCACACTCAAACCCTGTCCTTAGCTCTTACCGACTGATACTGAGACTCATTTGACGAGGCCACGGTTTTCTGGTCCTCTATGGTCCAACCGATATGTTCACGAGCGCAGGAGAGGCGCTTTAGGCGTTGTCGTGCTGCTACCAAAGGGGCTCGCGTCGACCGTCTGCTGCCGTAGCCCATCTACAGCAAATTTCGGCGCACTGTTCAAAAAAATGGTTCAAATGGCTGTGAGCACTATGGGACCTGACATCTGAGGTCATCAGTCCCCTAGAACTTAGAACTATCTAAACCTGATTAACCTAAGGACATTGAACTGTGAATTTATTTTCAAAGAATATACTTAAGAATATATTTTATTTACTAGCGATTCATAAGCACATCAACACATTTAATCACACTATGTCAGCATGGAAGTAGTTGCCAGGGAGGAACTGATGAAATCATAACCAAATTCCTATTAACAAATGGGAATTTTATTCACTTTACTAGTGCCTAAAATAATTTTTTTAATGAAACAGATTTAAAATTATAATCAGAAAGCACGCTCTAAATATCAAGTTACAATTTATTCAGAGGCAGAAAGAAACAACTTTTGACTGTATGAGCTTTCGGGCAGAGAACCTTGCCACTCCCTTTTGACACGACCGTAGTTACGACTGCTCACAACAGCCTCTGAAAGTCTACACTGTTGCAAATCTGCAAGACACCAGATTACCTTAAACTAAAAGATTTCACAATTTACGGAAGCACACAAACTATGCACCCCGTGGGAGGGAGGGAAATGGTACACAACATTAAAATTAAGATACTAACTTTTCCACCGAAGGTGCAACTTGATTTTAACTTCTAAGAAAAGTCTTACGGCGAAAGGGTGGCAACTTTATATACTAAAATGAGAAATGATCATTTAAATAAAAGCCCATGAAATGCAAACCTTATATAAAATTCTACAAGGTTGGCCAAACAAATTAAGATGTTCTACAGTACACAGATACCGCCTCTCAAGATGATTGGCAAGGCAAAACATATTTCAGGAATTAGGCCGTTACACTCCAAGCAATAAATTCGTTAACAGACCAAGTCCGACAAATATGACAGAGGCAGTTCCGAACAACCGTCAGACACTAACTGTCTAACAAATGCGAACGAGAGACAGACGAGCAAGCTGGGGACGAGAGAATTTAACAAAAGTAAATCACACAATATATCACCAATCACTTAACTTCTAATAAGCTGCGATTTCTCGAGAAGACCTGGCGCAGCACCCCCAAATGGCTCTCCCGAACCGTCTGCTGCCAGCCGTTTCAACGGACGCAGGAAGGCGCGTCGATCTCCCGTCTCACGGCGTCGCAGCTCGCACCGGCCAGACCGATGTCGTGGGTTGACTCCCGTTGCTCTCGTGTCGACCGCGAAGCCACTACCCCCCGATATACGGCGCGGCCCGCTGGACTCACGTGGCGACCTCACATGCGCCGACGCTTAAGACGGACAAGTCATCTTGTGTCTCAGTGCGCGACCGACCAAGCGATCGATCCAACCGCCAGGAACTAAGCCCCGACCGGGCGACCACTTGCTGAGTTCTCTTACTGGCGGAGTGGAAAGACTCATTTTGCCGGGTTTAAAGGTTGACCCGAACGAAAGACATACTAGCACTCAGGACGACAGACAGACACTAACGTCGGAAAACTTTTGAAATGAATCACCTGAATACAAATGACAGCTATCGCCAATGCACTGCCCTTTTATAACTTATGTAAGCGTCAATACCGCCATCTGTATACACTCCTGGAAATGGAAAAAAGAACACATTGACACCGGTGTGTCAGACCCACCATACTTGCTCCGGACACTGCGAGAGCGCTGTACAAGCAATGATCACACGCACGGCACAACGGACACACCAGGAACCGCGGTGTTGGCCGTCGAATGGCGCTAGCTGCGCAGCATTTGTGCACCGCCGCCGTCAGTGTCAGCCAGTTTGCCGTGGCATACGGAGCTCCATCGCAGTCTTTAACACTGGTAGCATGCTGCGACAGCGTGGACGTGAACCGTATGTGCAGTTGACGGACTTTGAGCGAGGGCGTATAGTGGGCATGCGGGAGGCCGGGTGGACGTACCGCCGAATTGCTCAACACGTGGGGCGTGAGGTCTCCACAGTACATCGATGTTGTCGCCAGTGGTCGGCGGAAGGTGCACGTGCCCGTCGACCTGGGACCGGACCGCAGCGACGCACGGATGCACGCCAAGACCGTAGGATCCTACGCAGTGCCGTAGGGGACCGCACCGCCACTTCCCAGCAAATTAGGGACACTGTTGCTCCTGGGGTATCGGCGAGGACCATTCGCAACCGTCTCCATGAAGCTGGGCTACGGTCCCGCACACCGTTAGGCCGTCTTCCGCTCACGCCCCAACATCGTGCAGCCCGCCTCCAGTGGTGTCGCGACAAGCGTGAATGGAGGGACGAATGGAGACGTGTCGTCTTCAGCGATGAGAGTCGCTTCTGCCTTGGTGCCAATGATGGTCGTATGCGTGTTTGGCGCCGTGCAGGTGAGCGCCACAATCAGGACTGTATACGACCGAGGCACACAGGGCCAACACCCGGCATCATGGTGTGGGGAGCGATCTCCTACACTGGCCGTACACCACTGGTGATCGTCGAGGGGACACTGAATAGTGCACGGTACATCCAAACCGTCATCGAACCCATCGTTCTACCATTCCTAGACCGGCAAGGGACCTTGCTGTTCCAACAGGACAATGCACGTCCACATGTATCCCGTGCCACCCAACGTGCTCTAGAAGGTGTAAGTCAACTACCCTGGCCAGCAAGGTCTCCGGATCTGTCCCCCATTGAGCATGTTTGGGACTGGATGAAGCGTCGTCTCACGCGGTCTGCACGTCCAGCACGAACGCTGGTCCAACTGAGGCGCCAGGTGGAAATGGCATGGCAAGCCGTTCCACAGGACTACATCCAGCATCTCTACGATCGTCTCCATGGGAGAATAGCAGCCTGCATTGCTGCGAAAGGTGGATATACACTGTACTAGTGCCGACATTGTGCATGCTCTGTTGCCTGTGTCTATGTGCCTGTGGTTCTGTCAGTGTGATCATGTGATGTATCTGACCCCAGGAATGTGTCAATAAAGTTTCCCCTTCCTGGGACAATGAATTCACGGTGTTCTTATTTCAATTTCCAGGAGTGTATGTGCATATCACTATCCTACGATATTTGTCACCTCAGTGTACAGTATAAACCTGCTGAGCGCTACAGTCTGCAACCGAGCGACCGCTACGGTCGCAGGTTCGAATCCTGCCTCGGGCATGGATGTGTGTGATGTCCTTAGGTTAGTCAGGTTTAATTAGTTCTAAGTTCTAGGAGACTGATGACCTCAGAAGTTAAGTCGCATAGTGCTCAGAGCCATTTTCTTGGATGCTGTCCAACAGGTTCTGTGCTCCATCAACAAGCGAGATCCAGAGCTCCGCCGTGGCTGACTAAAGAAGCAGCTGGTGTTTATCGCAGCAGACAAGCGCTAGCGGTAGCAGGCTGGCAGCGCGAGCCGCATTTGTGCCCGGGTAGCTGGCGGGTACCTGCCGCCGGCAAGATGGTATCGCGCGCGTGCTGCCCGTCATCATTCCACTTGGCGAGCCGAGGGCCCGCCATGAATGTGTAATACGGCACGCCGGACGCCGGACGCGGGCCGCTCATTAATATCATTCCGGCCGTTACGTTACGCACCGGCTCCCGCTAAACCCTCGCCTTCCTCGCGAAATTAAAACCCGCGCCTGCGTTATTTTCCGACCATTGTTTACGAAGATTAATGTACCCTTGCTCGGCGGCAAGGTCGCTTTTGTTGCGGCCGCTGCGAGTGTCGTCGCCCCGGCGCGGTCGTTCACTGAACTCTTCGGGCGCAGCAGATCCGACCGAGTGCGAACGCGAGTGCGGAGCGATTTCGTGAACGACGTGACAGGCGTGGCGAGCGGACCTACCTGGCCACCGCTCTGCCTGCTGCATCGAATTAGTGGAGTGGTTGCAGTCACTACGTATGAACTGCACCCACTGCTCAGCTTAAGAATACTGCTTACATACTGCCAGCTACTTTAATTCATAATACTGAAAAATTACATGTTTATAACCACGTTTCATTTTTATTATTGATTTATAGTTACTGATTACACCACTGACCAAAGCGTAGAGTCTTTGACAGACTTATTCGAAACAATTCATTGTGTCTGCTATGTCACCGTCCTAAATTCGGGTTGTTTTGATGCAGCCTCTTGTCCCCACTTGACGGGACAACTCAACGTGCTTCACTTAACATGTGGGACTCAGTCCGCAGCTCGTGGTCGTGCGGTAGCGTTCTCGCTTCTCACGCACGGGTTCCCAGGTTCGATTCCGGGCGGGGTCAGGGATTTTCTCTGCCGCGTGATGACTGGGTGTTGTGTGCTGTCCTTAGGTTAGTTAGGTTTAAGTAGTTCTAAGTTCTAGGGGACTGATGACCCTAGATGTTAAGTCCCATAGTTGGTTGGTTGGTTGGTTTGGGGAAGGAGACCAGACAGCGTGGTCATCGGTCTCATCGGATTAGGGAAGGATGGGGAAGGAAGTCGGCCGTGCCCTGTCAGAGGAACCATCCCGGCATTTGCCTGGAGTGATTTAGGGAAATCACGGAAAACCTAAATCAGGATGGCCGGACCCGGGATTGAACCGTCGTCCTTCCGAATGCGAGTCCAGTGTCTAACCACTGCGCCACCTCGCTCGGTAGTCCCATAGTGCTCAGAGCCATTTTGTGGGACTCAGTGACGTTGTGCGGTAGTTAAGACTCTAGACTAGTGTTGGGCATGGGCGGCTTTTCAAACCCGCATCCGGGAATCCTGATTTAGGTTTTCTGTGGTTTCAGTAAATAGCTTAAGCTGAATATTGACGTGATTCCTTCCTTCAAATGGAACGGATAATGTCAGTCCCCGTCTTTTTCCAATCCAAGCTCCTGCCTCGTCTGTAATGACTTATTGTTGACAGGACATTACACTACAATCGTTGTTATTTCGATACGTGGATGAGCCGTCGTAAAAATTGGTGTTTTGAAGAGCGCGCCGCAGCGCGTAGTGTGAAGCAGTCGCCCTCCGTTTCTGGCGGTGGCGCCGCTGTGGCTCTCGCAGCTTTGGTGTCTCCCTCTGGTGGGAAAGGTTGCCTGTTCAGGTGCATTTAAGGGACGCTATGAGCTCGCCAGTCGGTCGGTCTGGGTCAGTGTCTCGTCCCCAGCTTGCTAGTCTGTCTCTCGTCCGCATTTGTTAGGCAGTTAGTGGGTGTCTGTCGTTCGGAGTGCTAGTATGTCTGTCGTTCGGATCAACCTTTAAAGCCGGCAAAATGAGAGCTTTTCCACTCCGCCAGTAACAGAACTCAGCGAGTGGTCGCCCTGTCAGGGGCTTCGTTCCTGCATCTGAGTCTGCGCGTTAGGCCGCCAGTCTGCTCGAGTTTGCTCAGGCAGGCAATGGTCATTGGCGGTTGGATCGATCGATTGGTCGGTCGCGCACTGAGACACAAGATGACATGTCCTTCTTGAACATCGGCGCATGTAAGGTCGCCACTTGAGTCCAGTACGCCGCGGCGTATAGCGAGACGTAGTGACTTCGCGGTCGACACGAGAGCAACAGGAGTCAACCCACGGCATCGGTCTGGCCGGTGCGAGCTGCGACGCCATGAGACGGTATATCAGCGCGCCTTCCTGCGTCCGTTGAAGCGGCTGGCAGCGGACGGTTCGGAAGAGCGATTTGGGGGTGCTGCGCCAGGTCTTCTCGAGAAATCGCAGTTTATTAGAAGTTAAGTGATTGGTGATATGTTGTTTGTTTTACTCTTGTTAAATTCTACTTGTTTTCCTGGTGAAGTCACAAGCCGTTTTGCTTCGGGGTTGTCCCACCATTCTTCTCCGTTTGCCCACACACGGGAAGGTGGTTGTTTATAAATTGGGTGGTCCCTTTTTCCCTTGTGGAGTAGGAGCGGGTTAGAGCAACCTGCGGTTTGGGTTGTTCGGTAATCTCCCTATCAATCTACCGTACGTTAGTAGCTGCCTCTGTTATGTTTGTCGGATTTGGTGTGTTAACGAATTTATTGCTTGGAATGTAACGGCATAATACCTGAAATATGTTTTGATCTTTGGAAACTTTGATATTATTGCCTATGATCTTGAGAGACGGTACCTGTGTACTGTAGAGCATCTTAACTATTGTTTGGCAAACCTTGTAGAATTTTATATAAGATTGCATTTCATGGTCTTTTATTTAAATGATCGTTTTAGTATAATGTTCCCACCTTTTCACCGTAAGACTTTTCTTAGAAATTAAAATCAAGTTGCACCTTCGGTGGCAAGGTTAATATTTTAATTGTTAGTGTTTTGTACCCTTTCCATTCCTCCTACGGGTGGTGCATAGTTTGCGTGCTTGTTTAAATTGTTAAAACTCTTAGTTTAAAATTATCTGGTGTGTTGCAGATTTGCACCAGTGTAGTCTTTCAGAGGCTGTTGTGAGCGGTCGTAACTACGGCCGTGTCAAAAGGGAGCGACAAGGTTCTCTGCCCGAAAGCTCATACAGTCAAAACTTGTTTCTTTCTGCCTCTGAATAAATTGTAACTTTGATAGTTAGAGGTTGCTTTCTGATTATGATTTTAAATCTGTTTCTTTTAAAAAATGCTTTTAGGCACTATTAAAGTGAATAAAATTCCCATTTATTAAAAAGAATTTGGTTATGATTTTATCAGTTGCTCCCTGGCAACTACTTCCATGCTTGCATAGTGTGATTAAATGTGTTAATGTTCTTGATGAATCGCTAGTACATAAAATAAATTCTTAAGAATATTCTTTGAAAATAAATCACGGTTCAGTGGCCATACGCTTCTCTAATCTTTCATATTATTTTGACTGATTAAACGATTTTTGTCACTTGTTAACGACCTGTATTCGGATTTTGTGTTCCAAAGGTTCCCACGCCTTCCCTAGCAACAGAAACACCTTCAAGTGTCCTACAACTTGAGAAATTGAGACGCGACCCCCCACAGCTGATTCCCTACTCTTGCCACCCTGGCACACCTCCATCATCACATCCTGCCTTCTAGTCATCTGCAAACACCCTTCTTCTTTCCCAAAGAAATTCAAGAATTTCCTCTCCCATCCCATGAAATAAAGCCTTAGATCCTTTCGTCCTATCAACTGTAGCCTATTCAACCCACTCCAAACTAAAGGAAAGGTACAACTAACACCCTTCCTGCCCTACTTAAGTCCAAACCATCTCCTAATTCATACAGTCCAACCATCATCGCACATCCTTTTTCATATAATCTCCACTGCAGTCCACATTCTCTGACAACAGTTTGTTACAAGGACCAGGAGAGAATAAACTTCATTGTCGCACATCACTGTCATCTTGTCATGGATTTCTGAACTGTATCTCTTTAAAATTTAATTTTGTTTTTCATTTGTATTGGTAAATTGAAGGTTGACGAGTAGCAACTAGCCCACAGTCCAGTCTCACAAAACAGGTGCAATATACAAAATACATAAATTACAGAAACAGTATTTCATAATACGCTGTCTATGGTTTTCCTATTCTGCATAATACTTGCACATAATGTATTAACTCTGCATACAGTGTAGTAGTTACATGCTTGTAACCTGTAACATACATTGTCTTTGATCTACTAACTGTAACCGTTCCTCGTATATATTAGCACACTAGTATTTTATTACGAACTTACAGCATGCTGGAGTAGCTTGGGTCAGCAACCTCTGTTAATCAGAAGAACGAAAAACCAGTCCAAGTTGCAAGGTTTTACTTTTTATTCATTCGATGATTAGTTTCGGGCTGAGGCTCATTTTCAAATCATCATAGGATAGTCAAAAATGGCATTTCCGAAGATGTCAAAAATGTGCACTGAACAATCATGGTGCGTACAGATACATGTGTGAATGAAAAGTAAAGATTTGCGACTTGGACTGGTTTTTCGTTCTAGTATGTTTTTGTTCATTTGAGAGTTACATGAAGATCAAATCAGGACAATCTTTCATATAAATACAGCAATGTACAGCCCAAAGCGGAAAATAACTTCATTTAAGCTTTCAGATCTGTCGTAAATAGAGACCGGATTATATGCGTCATAAAAACCTTAAAAATTCTTAAAAATGTACGAAAAGTGTCGAAATGTGCTAGATCATGTAATAAAAGAACTTGGTAATTACTGCGTTTGTTATATCTCAAAGTCGAACCTGTGCATAGCAATTACGAGGAAAAGCGCCGGCCACGCGAAAAATCGGTACATTTAGAATGCTGGAATCATTTTCTGAATACTTTCTGGTAGAGGCTAGTAAGGGGGCGTTTCTGGAATTATTTTCTAAAAATTTGCAAAAGGGGTACGCATACCGTGTTTCAAGAATTGTTCCTTCTTTGCTATTGCTGTAGGTAACTAGCGGATTTGGCGCGAGTGAGTCGCAGCGAAACAATTGACTTGTACAGGCCCAACATCGAGATATACCGCGCATAAGGGTATGCTCAAAAACTTCGTAATATTGTATTTAAAAAACAACATACAATCATGAATGTTTTTGAACAGCATTAACTTTTAATTAATACTATTGGACCAAAGCATCATTTACAATTTATTTCACGTTTTTCTACTATTGTAAACATAAACGACCAAGTACTGTTCCAAATGTTTGGTATTAAGATTGTGTCTTAGAGCACTCAAAACATTTTTATAAGCAGAAACGGATCGTTCTACATCAACTGAGGTAACTGGGCAGTATTGGGTGCTATGTTAACACCTATTGTTTCTGGTAAAGTTCACCCATCCCATTAATAAAACTATCACTGTGGCACAAGGGTTCAACACCTGGGTTATTGTCTAAAATGTTTTCAAACTTTTCTTTAAATTTTCTTGGAAATACCTCCAGCAATGATGGGTTCACTAGAATAATTTTATGCATTAACGGAATAGATTCATTCAACGTCAAACACTGAGTTTCAAGCTTTTTAATACTTGCAGATATATGGGAAAAATGAGTGCTAATCACAGCAATGTCGTTTTTGATACCGGAAAGGTTCCTTGTAATGGCAAACTGCCAAAGCCTTTGCATTATCGAAGTCGTTTGCCACCCCTGTAGTGGCCTTGAAATGTTCACTGTAAAACAACACAGCTTCGAACCACGTACCCCAACGAGTTACTACTGGTTCAGGATGTAAAGGCACATTTGGTAGATTTTCTTTGTACGTCTTGATGCAAGCAGGAGCCTTTAGAAACACTTTATTTGTGGATGAGATCAATTTATTTCTGCAGAGGATTCTACAAATATTTTTGTAATACCCTCAGTCACAAATCTGGCGAGGATGGAATGATTTACTTTTCCAAATTCTTTGAAGGCTGTTAAATAGGAAGAAGAAGGCTCTTCTTTTAAAGCACCAACAATTAAATTTGCAGTGCAACGGCCACAAGTGTCCAGAAATTCGTCAACTGAAATCCAGTCGTTGAGTTCATTGCGTATCTCTCCCTGAACATTTGCATAAATTGTCGGTATATAATTTATACCCAATGTTGATTCATCTGGTATATTTTGATTCAAGTAATACTATTTGAGCAGGAAGCCTTTGAGAATAGGGTTTGTAAGTTTGTAAACAGGAATATTGTTTCCAATGAATACTTCACATAGATCCATGTTAAACCGACCTTTTTGGTTACCTTTGGACAAATCTCTGCTATTGCAACTTTCAGAAGATGTTGTCTTGGTCCTTTCTTCTGCAATACTGCGAAATGAAGACTTGGCTTGACATGCTGGTCTGTTTGAAACTTTTTTTTTTTTTTTTTTTTTTTTTTTTTTTTTTTTTTTTTTTTTGCACGAAAGGTTCTCCCGCAAACTCGACAATATAAAACAATTTCGTCATATGTAAATGTTCCAGGATGGTTAGCTATCCACAAAACGACGTTTCTTATTTTGGGGGAGGGGCATGGCGCACAACACGTTACACACTACACGTCGTAAGCACGTTCAAATGTGTACACGTAAATAGAAAGCTAAACTGAAACAATGGACGTGCCACTAAAAGCTTGCGTAGTGTAATTTAATCGTTGCCGACGAGTACGGGATGACAGCGGAGGGTTTTAACCGGGGGCGTGGGCGCAGGAGCATTGACTCTCTCTGCCTGTTCCTGTTACTCTTCTGTAGTGATTTCGCCAGGCAGTGGACTCTCGGTTAGCGATCGCGCGCAGTTCTAGGTCGCGGTCAATCTGTGAGACATCAAAAGTAGATCGAGCTAGAGACCGCCCGTCTTAATTTTTAAAATACTGTAAACAAAGCGCCAAAATATGCATCGTCACTAGTTTTTAGCTAAAATATGCAATAACCAGTGAAAAGGGGCCAAATATGCAAATGCACATGCAACATACAAATGCATACAGTCCGGTCTCTAGTCATAACCAACGGAACATCAGCAACATCAGCTGGAAAATGATTTTTTCTGTACATCAGTGTTAGGCAATCACTTCTTTGCACCACGTTCTTTTGCATCTGAGACAAAGACAAGTAATTAATAGAACAGACGGCTAATTACAGATGAATGGACACTCAGCTAGCTCTCAAGGATGGTCTGAAACAAGTTGAGACAGAAAGTCCGCAATCAGTTAGTGACTCACTTCCTTGTTTTTCAAAATGTGTGTATGTATGTATAACGTTACGTATGAGGGATATTGTTCATTGTCTCGCTGATGTTTGTCACATTCGCTTGCAGTCGCGCTAGTATTTCACTTTCCCCTGAATTGCTCTTGCTAAAATATAAACTTATTTCTTGTTGAGGTCTTACTGCTAGAATGGTGTTACAAGTCTCTCTGTCTTACAGGTCATGGATTCCGGCAAAGCACGGAAAACGCAAATCTCTGCGGTCAGACGCACATTTCGGAATCGCTCCCACTGAACGCGGACGCAGTTTGTCGAAATCATTCATTGAAGTGCGCTGCATATGGTGATGGATTTATTACGCTACCCAACGTGGAAAAATTATTTACGTTAGTTTTATTTGTTGTTTACAAGCAGGTCACTTAAATGCAACAAACTGCAATGAGACGAAGTAATGCGTTTGACTGTGATAAATTCAGTGAACAGAATTAAAGTATTAAGAGCTCCAGCTGCAGGGATGGAATTAAGAGTACATCATAAATGGCTTTGATCACCCCCACGCCCATTCTATCAATCTACAATGTTTTGTATCATGAGCAAGCCGTTCACTTCCCAAACAGGAAGCAAAGAACCATCTTTGCCATTTCCAGGGGCAGCTGTGGACTCTGACCACAATCTGTTGGTAATGAACTGTAGATTAAAACTGAAGAAACTGCAAAAAGGTGGGAATTTAAGGAGATGGGACCTGGACAAACTGAAAGAACCAGAGGTTGTACAGAGTTTCAGGGAGAGCATAAGGGAACAATTGACAGGAAATGTGGGAAAGAAATACAGTAGAAGAAGAATGAGTAGCTTTGATGGATGAAATAGTGAAGGCAGCAGAGGATCAAATAGGTAAAAAGACGAGGCCTAGTAGAAACCCTTGGGTAACAGAAAAAATATTGAATTTAATTGATGAAAGGAGAAAATATAAAAATGCAGTAAATGAAGCAGGCAAAAAGGAATACAAAACGTCTCAAAAATGAGATCGACAGGAAGTGCAAAATGGCTAAGCAGAGATGGTTAGAGGACAAATGTAAGGATGTAGAGGCTTATCTCACTAAGGGTAAGATAGATACTGACTACAGGAAAATTAAAGAGACCTTTGGAGAAAGCAGAACCACTTACATAAATATCAAGAGCTTTGATGGAAACCCAGTTCTAAGCAAAGAAGGGAAAGCAGAAAGGTGGAAGGAGTATATAGAGGGTCTATACAAGGGCGATGTACTTGAGGACAATATTATGGAAATGGAAGAGGATGTAGATAAAGATGAAATGGGAGATATGATACTGCGTGAAGACTTTGACAGAGCACTGAAAGACCTGGGTCGAAACAAGGCCCCCGGTGTAGACAACATTTCATTAGAGCTACTGACAGCCTTGGGAGAGCCAGTCCTGAGAAAACTCTACCACCCAGTGAGCAAGTTGTATGAGACAGGCGAAATACCCTCAGACTTCAAGAAGAATATAACAATTCCAATCCCAAAGAAAGCAGGTGTTGACAGATGTGAAAAACTATCAGTTTAATAAGTCACAGCTGCAAAATACTAACGCGAATTCTTTACAAACGAATGGAAAAACTGATAGAAGCCGACCTCCGGGAAGATAAGGTTGGATTCCGTAGAAATGTTGGAACACGTGAGGCAATACTGACCTTACGACTTATCTTAGAAGAAAGATTAAGGAAAGGCAAACCTACGTTTCTAGCATTTGTAGACTTAGAGAAAGCTTTTGACACTGTTGACTGGAATACTCTCTACCAAATTCTGAAGGTGGCAGGGGTAAAATACAGGGACCGAAAGGCTGTTTACAGTTTGTACAGAAAGCAGATGGCACTTATAAGAGTCGAGAAGTATGAAAGGGAAGCAGTGGTTGGGAAGGGAGTGAGACAAGGTTGTAGCCTCTCCCCAATGTTATTCAATCTGTATATTGAGCAAGGAGTAAAGGAAACAAAAGTAAAGTTCGGAGTAGGTATTAAAATCCTCAGAGAAGAAATGAAAACTTTGAGGTTCGCCGATGACATTGTAATTCTGTCAGAGACAGCAAAGGACTTAGAAGGGCAGTTGAACGGAATGGACAGTGTCTTGAAAGGAGGATATAAGATGAACATCAACAAAAGCAAAACGAGGATAATGGAATGTAGTCGAATTAAGGCGGGTGATGCTGAGGGAATTAGATTAGGAAATGAGACACTTAAAGTAGTAAAGGAATTTTGCTATTTGGGGAGCAAAATAACTGATGCTGGTCGAAGTATAGAGGATATAAAATGTAGATTGGCAATGGCAAGGAAAGCGTTTCTGAAGAAGAAAAATTTGTTAACATAGATTTAAATGTCAGGAAGTCGATTGTGAAAGTATTTGTATGGAGTGTAGCCATGTATTGAAGTGAAACGTGGACGATAAATAGTGTAGACAAGAAGAGATTAGAAGCTTTCGAAACGTGGTGTTACAGAAGAAAGCTGAAGATTAGATGGGTGGATCACAGAACTAATGAGGAGGTATTGAATAGAATTGGGGAGAAGAAGAGCTTGTGGCACAACTTGAATAGAAGAAGGGATCGGTTAGTAGGACATGTTCTGAGACATCGAGGTCTCACCAGTTTAGTATTGGAGGGCACTGTAGAAGGTAAAAATCGTAGAGGGAGACCAAGAGATGAATACACTAAGCAGATTCAGAAGGATGTAGGCTGCAGTAGGTATTGGGAGATGAAGAAGCTTGCACAGGATAGAGTAGCATGGAGAGCTGCACCAAACCAGTCTCAGGACTGAAGACCACAACAACAACAACAACAACAAGATTTGAAAGCAGTGGCATGACTTTTCAATAAATTATTATTTCTAGGTTAATTTGAAACGTCCCCTTTGAACAATTATACACGACTGTGCTGATAAACCTCTTAGACTATTTGCTTTTCAAACAGCTGAGCAAAACTGAACGTACTCAAACATTCACTAAAGTGACACACAATATTTTTAGCGCAACGCAATCTGACTTTCAATAATCCCTACAAAACAATGGCCCTGACTAACTTTAACCTATACCTTTCACAAATCACTTACCTCACAAAAATCTTCGTTACTGGAACTACTGCAATACAGCGAGCGCCACTACTGCCAGCTAAATAAAAGATTCAAACTACGGAAGGCGCTAACTACTGATAGGGATAGTTAGCAAATGAAAGATATTAATAGAGAACAAACAATGTATTTACCTTAATAGTCATAATATATGTATCAGTTCATGACAAATTACAAAACTCCGCCATCTCTCTCCCCACATCCACCACTGCTGGCGGCTCACCTCCAACTGTGCAACGCTACGCGCTGTTCACATCCAGCTGCCGCTGCCCAACACTACAATGGCAGACAACAATGCAAACTAGCCACAGGCTGCACACAGCACAGCCAGAAATTATCATACAGAGCGCTACGTAACGTTGCCAATAAGAAAATATAAACAGCCTACTTACATAGCCCCCATGCTCCCCCCAAAAAATTTTACAAAATATTTTTGGGCAGTGGCCAATAATGATTTGAAAAAATTTTTCATAATTACAATAACAAAGATATCAAATGCACACACTTATCAATTCAATGTAGGTCAAAAGCTAAAATTTTCTCACAGTCCATAAAGACAGTCCTGATCATTCATCATAAGAGTAAACCTGCAGTTTGTTTTCTCAAAGTATGAGCAGTAAAAGACAATGCACACGGAAGTAGTGGATATCCATGCAGTTGTGAAGAAGTAGTGTTGTCCTTCCAACGGAAAGACTGTGCTGACTCTTGACATGCAGACAGGTAATGGGCCACAACAGAGCAAACCCACAGCAGAGTCATTCGACGTTTTGAAGAAGATTGGTAGGTAGGTCATCACAGAGTAGACCCACTGCAGTCCTGGTAGAGAGTATTGGTGGGCCACCCGAGGTGTAGACCCACTGCAGTCCTTGTAGAAATAATGGTATTGGTGAGTCAGCAAAGGTGTAGACCCACTGTAGTCCTTGTAGAAATAATGGTACTGGTGAGTCAGCAAAGGTGTAGACCCACTGTAGTCCTTGTATAAATAATGGTATTGGTGGGCCATCAAAGATGCAGACCCACTGTAGTCCTTGTGGAGACGGCCAGCAGCCATCTGTTGCGACTGTGCATGTGCACATTCACCATCAAAGAGTCTTGCGGAGAATATAGCAAGTCCATAAACCACCACTTGTCCACTCACAAAAAAAATTTGTTTGAAATGTCCTTAGAACCAGCAATGCTGTTATCCAGTCCCTTGCTGAATTATTAACACACGTGCAAACACTAACAGTCCCAACTTCTCACATATTGTCCATATACTATGACCAACAGAAACGTGTGCAGTGAAATGTAACTTACAAGTTACTTAATTTGATGAACTGGTGTCAATTACAATATTATAACATGAGAATACAACATAACAATACAGATAACATTTGTAGTACAGGCTTTACAAAAGAATAGAAATAAACATATACATCAGTGTTACAGGAATTATGACATAAGGAAATACATAAACGATCAGAATAACTTTTGAAACATCAACTTTACACATGAGCATTAAAACAAAACAGAATAAATAATGTCTCAACATTTTTACAAAGTAAATAACATAGAAAAATTCTGCAACATAGCTCTCATCAGCTAAACACATAAAGACAGGAAAAACACAAATACACAAGGGTACACAAACATATAGAGGGATGACACAAAAGGAAAGGACAGGGTTTGTTTTACTGCAGGATTTTGCATGGAGATCTCCCTTCGTTCATCATTATTCCCAAAAAGTCCTATCTAAGCCTGCTTTCTGTATTCTGTTCACATCCTCTGTCAAAATAGTTTTTCTCCACTGTACAGTATCCTTTTTTTTTGCCCAAACCATTTTCATATAGCTTCTCAATACATTTCTTCCAAGTCATCATAGTTAGTTTCTGATATAGTCTACCCCTCTTAAGCTAACTTAAATGTACTGAGCATAAGGGACGAGGCAATGCAGCAGCATATAACAAATTAACACAAACAGCAATGCAAAAAAAAAAATGGAAAATTGCAAAGCAAGCTACAGTAAATCTAAATTACCAAGCAATGCAACATTACAACTAATATGAGCCAATGTGCAGCAACAATAAAAATAAATCATTAGTAAAACTAGCTTAACAGAGTAACACAATTTAAAATTCAGTAGCACTATGCCTGGCAAACAGCAGCAGCAACTTATATCTAAACATGACAAAGCTCAAGCAGAAAAAATATACACTAAAATGGCCATGTCTAATACCTATGTCACATCTTAACACTAGAGTGATGCATCACGAGAACTTACACTAGCAGATAAGTTACCAAATCGTAAAGAAATTATTTATGCAATTCCTCTGAAGGGAAATGTCTATTTATGTGCCCTCGTTTTCTTGATAGATCATAAATTTCTTATTGACTGGATCTGTAGGCATAAAATAACTATATTAGTACATATATTAAATTTTATTTTAACCAATGCTGCAGTGCAACTAGAAACTAGATATTAAAGAAAATGAGCAAATACGTACAAAGGACGGCATGGAACATCATTCATTAGCCATATGGCATTTCATAACGCAGTAAAAATTCCCTCAATTCTAGAGAAAGACACTTGTCATAATCAGGTGTGCAAGTGTACGAATATTTCCCATCAATTCATAAGCATTTCAGTAATTAGCACAAAGTACGAGTAATCATATGTTTTCATGTAATGAGCGTGTAATATTTGCGGTGCTTTCTACAAAGGAATGTCAATAGCAAGGTTAATGGAAGTAATGAGGGTGTCGCATTTGCAATATTTTCTCTAAAGGAATGTCAATGGCGAGGATAAAGGCCTGCCTTTTTGTCTTTTTTTTTCTACCTGTGCTTCCAGAAAGGCACACCCTAATGGCTTGTTCTCCAGGTGTTTGACACAGCTGTGTGCCGACGACGCACGTGCAGGTGGTCACTTTAACTTTCTTACGGAAATATTTACGACAGCAGTTTCCGCTACAGTGACAGTCTCATATAAAAATTTCACAGGTCGAGAATTTACGTTGCAAATGTGTAGAAACAAAATCCTATGAATATAACAGTGTCCAAAAAAATTTTTGCCAGCATTGTGATAGATTCACGCATTTACACACATTTCATAACTCTTAAAGTACGATTCTTGGTTTCCAACATCCTTTTTCACAAGTCAAGAGTCCTAACTTCTATTCATTATTCATATACATATAAACACGTAATCACATTCCTCATATATGGTAGCATCATCTTATTGACATAAACATACCTCAACAGCATAATACACATCGTCATCGTAAAAATAACATCATAACACCTCAGTCAAATCTCAAAAAAGTCGTAGCTTTCTGCAATACTTTCAAACTATAAAAAATATTCTCTGCTCATTTCAATAGTGTCATCTGCCTCAAACGTACTTTAAAAATCATGATCTCATACCAAATACATCATTCAAAGCTCTCATAGTATCACAATGGTTCCGAAAAAATATGAACAGTTCACAAAGTACAGACAAAATACAATTTCGTAAGTGTGAAGTTACCCAACGGTGTAATTACGTAAACATGTGTCACTGACGTAGTAAAAAACATGTTTATCTCTCAGTTAAATGATCAGATAGCTGTGTAATTTATGTTTTAGAGAAATATGGTACCGATGTGTAAAGTTGTATAAGCAAATACCATATTAGCTAGGGCTCCTTGTGCTTGCCAAACACATGGTACACAAAGTAGGCGTGTACCCCCCTGAGGATTATTGTAATTATACCCTCAGGTGTTACAGATTACAGCAATGGAATGAAATGTATCACAGAAAACTTTCTTTGTAATTCAAAAATCTTTAAAAATAAATGTTTTAAGTACAAAATTAATCACTCAAATACGTGTCCTGTAGCGCTAAATGTGCGTCTTGCTGTAAGATCATCTCTGTGGAAGTCTCGTAGTTATTGTCCTCCAAAAGCTAAGTTCTGCAGAAGTCAATGTACTTACCTCATGATAAACAAAAGTGAAATGCTTTGCGTATAGATTTCTTAGTTATTATGCTTATTGTTGTGATGAAGAAATTACTGTGCTGTAACGTATTGTGGTGCTACGTGAAAGGCTGTCTCATTGTAGCTATACCACAAAAGTTACTATTAAACATGTTTTACTTTCCAGAAGAATTCAGAAAAACCGTGCAGATATGAAACAGAAACACCGCAAAAGCAATAATATAAATTGTGTCACTCATTAGTAGCATCATGGTATAATCGTGTAGCTGTCAAAGAAACCAAATACTAACTCATCTTTAATCTCACAGAAAGTACTTCAAATAAAGAATGTATTTTCAAGTAAACCAAAATGTTGCATTAAAATCTCATTAGCAGTACCAGATATGTTCTAAGTATGTGAGCCTTATAGTCGTTACGTAATCGTGCAACTAACAAGCAAGAATGTACACACACCATAACACTGTGTCGTCTGTTAGCAACAATAATGCATTCGTAATTTCTGTTTGAATAAGTTCTCTTTAACTTTAAACATTGTTGCATGGTAACAGTTTCTAAAGCATACTAGTAACGTGAAGTGAAACGTTTTATGGCAAAGACAAAGTTAAAAAGCAGATTATCTTTCAATAAACGGTTTTACATGTGAGATATGGTGTAACCCTTTGCTCTTCTCAGTACGCAGAGTTTCAGCTTAAATGCAATTATCATGTGGTATACGTCAGTAAAGGATACTGGAATATTTCTCAAGGTTAGCGTCAATGTTATTTTTCCCTGAGCCAGCGGGCGCAGGTGGCTGCCTGCGGTGCGAGTCATTGTCGGTTTCTTTGTTGGCGCGCGTTGTTATTGGGCGTTGAAGACCTAACTTCTACAAATTCACCGTGACGAGAATCCCGCCAGTTCTGATGCAGTTCAGTTCTGTCGTTACGATCATATCGTCTGTCGTCATGTCAGTAGATTCCATAGTTTCTTTCTAGTCGGTCACGTGGTGGAGAATTTCTCCCTGAGTCGTAACTGGGCGCTGCACCGTTGCGTCTAAAGTTATTCTGTCTCCCTTGATAATAATTGTTTTGGTTCCCATATTGTCTGTTTCTCTGATTGTCTCTGTGATAGTCATTACTGCGGAGAGGTGATCTTTCCCTGTAATTATTACTACTCTGCCAACGGTTGTCATACGGGTGATGTCTGTTTTGGTCACGATTTGTGTTGTGAGAATAGCCTTGTCGTGTCCAGTTATTATTTCTGTCGTCACGGATTTGTGACGGATGTACCCTGTAGTGATTGTTTTCCCGTTTTCGCATCCCGCGACTGTCTGTGTCAATTTCTAATTCTTGTAAGAGTCCCTGAAAAGCTTAAATGTCGTCTTTGCAACGTCCTGCTAAAATAATATGTCGTAAATGTTCAGGCAGTTTGATTAACCAAATGCGGATGAGCTCTGAGGGGCTGTACGGGTTTGACAGGTACTGATTATTGTGCAACATGTCTTCAAAATATTTCACAAGACTGGAAAATTCAGATTGTTCGAAATGTTTCATCATTATGATGCCATGTTTTACTTGGTCTTGTGTGGCTTGAGACCAATATGCTGAGAGGAAGGCATTGTAAAATTCTCCTTCACTGTGACAATCGTGAATGACTGATCGCATTCTTACAGCTGGTTCATTCTCCAAGTAGCCACACATAAATTCTAACCTGTGTTCTAATGACCAGTTGGGAGGAAAACAATGAGAGAATTGATGGTCCCACGCTTGTGGATGAATGTCGTTGGCAGAATTCTTAAACATTTTGAATTTACGTGTAGTAATGAACAGCTTATAGTCAAGATCATCATGTCGGCGAGTAGCATGTCGGTCATTGTTACGTCGTGTCGGCGGCTCGATCTCAAAATTCGGTGCCCATTGCCAATTTCTTTCATAACTTCCGAAATGCCCTGTGTTATTATTTTGTGGCTGTTCCGTATTTCTATGTCCCTCTTCCCGTATTGGAGCGCGAGTGTCCTCTGAAATATGTAATTCTTGTATTGCCTGTGTCAGCTGATCTTGTACTTCCCGGATTTCTCTTTTGTACTGTGTATTGATTAGATTTTGATTTTTTTTTAATTTTCTTATTTGTTCATACTCTTCTGTGTCAGTGAAGGCTACGGGTCTTGTGTCATTCAGATCATCATCTACCTTTGTAGATAAGTTAGTGACCTGATCCGAAAGTTCGGCTACTTTCTCCGATAGTGTACTTACTTCCTCCATGTGTCTTTCTGAACCAATTTTCAGGGTAACTACTGTGTCCTTTAAATTTTCCTGAGTTTTTGCAAGTTGCGTAACCGAATCGGTAGATGCAACTGAGTCAATTTTAGCTTGCAATGTCTCATGATTTTCATGAACAATAGTTTGCAGTTCTTTTATGGCTGCTTCGTGATTCTGTAATGCATTTTCATGACGCGAAAAAATAGGTTGCAAATGCTTACAAATTTGTGTTTTTACGTCATTACAGACCTTTTGACATTTCGATTCGATGTTATGTAACTCAGTGGTTAAATCTTCACGTGTTTGTTCAAGTGTGGTGTCTAACTTTTGAAGATTTTGTTCCATTGTGTCTAACTTTTGAAGCTTTTGCTGTGTTTGTCTCTGATTTTGTTCCATTGTGTCTAACTTTTGAAGATTTTGTCCCATTTGTTGCATTAATTGTAATAACAATGCATTAGTGTCTGGAATCTGTTCCTCTACACTTTTCGGCAGTGCATTTGCACCAGCAACATTCACATTTTGACAAGCAGAAAATGTGTCTTGACTTATTTGAGAAAACGGTGAGGACCCAAAACCCAAGTCTACAGTATTTGCAATATTGTGTTCTGTCATTTCGGATTCCTGAGGCGAGCTGTTGCCGACCGATCGATCGATAATGCTTCCCTGTTCACTACCTGTTTGACTGTCTACACCATTATTTGCCGCCCGCTCCATTTCCCTATGCACAATTACCAAATTACTACTTCGAATGTCTGTTAATTCACTACCCAGTGGTGCTGATAAGCTACGCTCGTCGTCACTATTATTTCTCAGTTTACTTTGGAGCCTAGTGTTACGTTTTTCACACGCCATTATTGTCACAATATTTCACATGACAACACAGAAAAACACAATTTGAATAGCAAAAATAGGAGAACACATTAACATAGCACTGAAAATAATATGTAGTTAATTGCAAGCGCAGCTGCGAAATACTTGGTGCAAATCTACCTGCATGCCACAACTGTTTTACTGTACAACAATGAAAGACTGCAACTACAAAGGAGATTCTCTCTACAATTACGCACTAGCAATAAACAAAATCTACGCTAATTACACAAACTACAAGATAAAATCAGAAGATTCCAGGTTCGAATCCTGGCAGGGTCGCCATATGAAACGTCCCCTTTGAACAATTATACACGACTGTGCTGATAAACCTCTTAGACTATTTGCTTTTCAAACAGCTGAGCAAAATTGAACGTACTCAAACATTCACTAAAGTGACACACAATATTTTTAGCGCAACGCAATCTGACTTTCAATAATCCCTACAAAACAATGGCCCTGACTAACTTTAACCTATACCTTTCACAAATCACTTACCTCACAAAAATCTTCGTTACTGGAACTACTGCAATACAGCGAGCACCACTACTGCCAGCTAAATAAAAGATTCAAACTACGGAAGGCACTAACTACTGATAGGGATAGTTAGCAAATGAAAGATATTAATAGAGAACAAACAATGTATTTACCTTAATAGTCATAATATATGTATCAGTTCATGCCAAATTACAAAACTCCGCCATCTCTCTCCCCACATCCACCACTGCTGGCGGCTCACCTCCAACTGCGCAACGCTACGCGCTGTTCACATCCAGCTGCCGCTGCCCAACACTACAATAGCAGTTCTCATTCTCGCCGCTGGCGGTGAAATTCCATCTGCCGTATGGTGCTGCCATCTCTGGGACGTTTTGACAATGAACACGGCCTCATTTTAAAACAATGCGCATGTTTCTATCTCTTTCCAGTCTGGAGAAAGAAAAATCGGAGGCCTTAGAACTTGAATGCACCTCATACAGTGCAGTGCTCCAAACGTACATTCTCAGAAATTTCTTCCTCAAATTAAGGCTGTAAGACGTCTACATTTCTATTGTCTATTGTCAAACCACAATTTATGAAAGATGTTCATATTTCATTAATAGCATTAAGTAGGAATAATTAATATTTGTCATGTTGGAAATAATTGTGGTAGCAGGGAATGTCTGCACCAAAGTATTGTTGCCAAGAGAGACAGCACATTGATATAATTTTAAAAAGGACGGGAGAGACAGCGTATGGATACTTTTTAAGAAAAGAGCGGGAAAGACCACGCATTGATACATTTTGTGGTGGTAGCAGGGACTGTCTGCACCAGAAAGCATTGTTGGCAGGAGAGACCACACTTTAGCGTTCGTAGGAAGTCAGTAGCAAGGTAGAAGTGAAGTGAGTCGGTAGCAGGTCTGAAGCGAGAGGTTTACAGGAGCGGTGTTCCTGCCAGCCACAAGATATGATTTACAAGAGATTATAAACGGATGTATAGAGACATCAGCTAACTATTATCATAAGAGGAACTAATATTATTGAATTATTTTCTTGAGAAACTCAAGACTACTGAAGGTATGTTTGCGCGATACTAGTTGTAAGATTATTGTAAAAAGTAAGTCCCATTTGAACGTTTGTAAAATCATTTCATTCAGAATATAATTAATTGTTGCCAGCAGTATTGCATTACTGATTATAATCCATCCCAAAAACCATCAACGTAAAACTTCGCAAAATTTTATTGTTGTCAAGAAAAAGTTTAACTATAAATTACGTAACGCCAGTCAAATTAATTAAAGAATAACGCCAACTTTGCTATTAAAGAATAACGTCAGCTTTGGTAATAAATACAGCCACTTATTATGACAGACAACCAGCAGCTAATAGAGTATAGACTATAGTTAAACAGAGCAAATATATTCATGTTGCAGTTCGATATAGCAGTCAGATGGCGATCCAGTAACAGTTAAAAGAGGTAAGTAACAGTTTTGGGTTATTACAGGTAACGACTGAGGGCCACGACGACGACACCTTGTATGTTTTGTCGAAATAATCAGAAAATAACTTTTAATAAGCAGCATTTAGATTTGTATGCAAAGATTGAGAAAGAGAATTAATTTCAAAGGGAAGATTTCTTTTGTTATTATTAAGCAAGAGGTAGAAATCCTAAGGGAAGGTTTCATAGGTTATTGCAGAAGGGAAGGTTGCGTAACAAAAGAGGTATAGAGGAGACGGGAAGGTTTCAAGGCCTATCTTCGATACCAACGGATTTCTTTTGATAAAGAATGTTCACTTTGCATGTTCGAGTCTACTTCTTATACGAGTATCATATTTACTTCGTCTGTTATGCGTAGTTTTGCTTTGGACGTAGCAGATCTACTTCATTTCGCCTAATTTTTGGTCCCTAATGTTACCGATAGCAAAATTTCTGCTACTTCTTATTACTGTCGTCTTTCTTTAGTTCATATTCAGTCAATATTCTGTGCTCATGAGAGTGTCCATTCCATTCAACAACTGCAAGTCTTTCTTACTTTCACTGAGGACAGTGACGTCATCAGCACTTCTTATCATTACTAATCTGTCATCATAACTTTAAATCTCACTCCTGAACCTTTCTCTCACTGCTTCTTCGATCTATATATTGAAAAGTATGGGCGAGAGTCTACATCCGTGTCTTACGACATTTATAAGCTAAGCACTTTGGCCTTGGTCGTCCATTCTTATTTTTCCCTCGACGTTCTCGTTCCTATTTCTTCTTCGTAGTTTAGACCTATGTTTCTGAGTGTTTCAAATAACTTGCACCATTTTGCGTTGCCGAACGCTTGATCCAGGTCGACAAATTCATCGACGATCTCTTGACTTTTCTTTAGTCTACCTTCCAATTCCAAGTGCATTGTCAGAACTGACTCTCTGACGTCTTCATCTGTTCTACATTGAAACTGATTGTCATCTAACGCGTTCTCAGTTTTCGTCAACATTCTTCTCTGCGTAATCTTGAACTGTTAACCCAGTTGTGTGATAGTTCTCGAATTTGTCTGCCCTAGCTATCTTGGGAAGTATCAGGGTCATATTTTTCGGAATATCCTATGGTATGACTCAGGATTCATATATTCTATACACCAACCTGGGTGGTTATTTGATTGCGTGTAACGGAACTGAAATGATGGTGGGCTGACAGTAATTTGGAGCCCGCGCGTCGGAAACGGGCGCGCTTGTGTGAGAGTGCCAGGGAGTGCACCCTGATGCCATCTATTGGCGAAACTGGGAATTAGCGCTGCCTGTCAGACAATGCACTAAGCTCTCGGAGTCAAATGTATTCTTTTTCTTGGTAATTATAAGTTATTACTGTATAATTTAATGTTGTAAAGCGCTAGTAGTAAATTATTATGACTGGTATGAACTCCAGGGTAGTAAATATAAATATTCTTAAATACTAAATGATTTCGGTAAAAAGGTGGTAGGGGAACGCCCCCGCTCTTGGTGATACGAGCGTAGCTAGGGGTAGCTGGAGACACAGGTACTGAACAATGGAATGGCCTGGGGAGTGTTGACGTGATCGGACGTGTGTAACTGTGCTCACGCAAAAGTGATTGTGCAACAGCGAAGAGGCGAATATCGTCGCCGTTTTTGGAGTAAAACGCGACGAATGGTTGTTGAAGCCGCCTCTACGCCACTGGGGCTGATTGTAAGAGTTCCTGTGCCCAGATTTTATGGCGGACGTGCAGTAGCTTATACGAGTGCTACAGCTCATAGTTCCAGCCGCCATTAAGGGCATGAGGCGTGAAGAGCTGCGTTAGCCACATGCATCTCACCACCAGCACCGACACGTCTACCCAAGGCAAGACTGCTTGCAATTGTTAAGTCGAAGCCAGCCGCGGTGGTCTAGCGGTTCTGGCGCTGCAGTCCGGAACCGCGGGACTGCTACGGTCGCAGGTTCGAATCCTGCCTCGGGCATGGGTGTGTGTGATGTCCTTAGGTTAGTTAGGTTTAAGTAGTTCTAAGTTCTAGGGGACTTATGACCTAAGATGTTGAGTCCCATAGTGCTCAGAGCCATTCAGTGTTAAGTCGAACTTTGTATACATGTAAAAGGCGAATACCAGTTTTCTTTTATGCAAGTGCAGAGGACAGAATATAGTAATGAGTAAAATTACGACGCATGTTGTTCATTGTAAAGTGTAGTAACCTCAAACATAGTATAGTGAAATCAGACTGAGGCCACCATCGCCTCTTTCATTTACAATTCTTTTGGTTGTAGAATACTTTAGCGTATAAGAATGTTGAAAAGAGCAATGGTCACACCAGAATGAGTCGCCTATTTACAGTTACTTAAATTTTTCTGAGCAACCTTTCAAGTAAAGTCACTTAACTAATTCTGTATCAATGGTCCAAAGAGTAATATCCAAAATCATTAAATAAGTTGAAGGATAGAATTTTGTTAACCGAAGTTGCATAACCTGTCTTGGTAGTAATTACCAAGCCAACTCACAGAAATTGAGAGAGTATTTGCTTTGTAGAATCATCTAGAATGATCAGAAATAGTAATATTCAGAATTAAGTTTAAATTCAACTCAAGCCATTTCACTTTGAAACGAGCCCAAAAATTGATTTATTCTTTTGCTCCTTCAGAGCTGGCGACCGTAGTTATAAGTATTTTCAGGAGGATTCGACGGTAAGTCTGCTGCTCTCGTCGTACTGATAGGATTATCCACTGCTGCTAGCAGTGGTGATTGGATACATAAGCTCACTACCAAGTTAAGTGGGTCAGGTAGGCAGTGTTACCGTGTGAACTGTAGGGCACTGTAGGCCGTGGATCGAACCCGTTCAATCATCACAGCTCTTAGGGAAATAGTCCGGTTAGGAGTGTACTAATCTTTAGGTAAATACTGGCGAGTAACGGTCAAAAATGTATACGCTAGTGAATTTAGCAAGGTCCACGTAGCACCTAGTTAATGTGGTGCAATGGCGAGGGTAGGAGTGGAGTAAAAGTGAGCTGAGCCTGTGGCAGCTGTGCTGGATTCAAATATTAACTACGTGAATTCACTACTGCCTCTTACCATTGGCACTGAGCTATTTACAGTTAAAATACGTAGCAGTGAGCGCAAAGGCGTGACAGCTACAAGTCCGTATTGGTTTTATACATACGGAATTGGGAAGTGGGTCATTCCGTCAGTGGAGGGGGTTAAAACAACCGAGTCAGTGGAGAACATACCCCATTTACTGATGGAAAGATTCAGCGGTTCGGTCGCATGTGGCGACCGTGACAGGACTAACCAAGTTTGTAGAATAATGGCTGCAATAAAAGTGTTTTATATAAACTTGTAGTTTCAAGAAAATTTTAAATTTAAAATTCTGTTGTAGACAAAGATACTACAATTGGTAAGTACAAGACGACAACCTGCAAAGCAGCAAAAGAAAGTCCAATAGTAGGAGTTAAACAAGTAATACTTGGTTTAATAAACATTTCTATTAGGCACGAAATACAGCAGCATAAGATGGAGATGAATAGTAACAAGCAAGACGAAAACATTACAAGGTCAGACCCAGAATTAGGGACCATAGATACTGTGGTAGGTTTGGAAAATCTTGTAGATGAATGCACACCCATAAGACAGGAGGAACGGGAAGTGAAACCAAAGGTAGTGAAAAGTGAACCCAATGTATCTGTGGATGCAAGTCACAAGGGAGAGGATATGGAATTAACAAGTTTGTTAAATAGGATGATGGCGCAAATTCAAGAAGGGAATGCTAGTTTGAAAGGAGAAATGGCTAGCCATATATCCCAATTGGATGAAAACCTATCTGGTAAAATAAAAGCCAATTTAGATATTTTGAATACGCAAAGCCAACGTATCACAGAGGTAAACAAATCAGTAAATAGCATTAGGGCTGAAATAACAAATGTTCAGAGAAAAGTCACAGAAATAGAGAAAAGATTTGATACCGAAATTCAGAGAATAGAGAAATCAGTGGAACCTTTGGTTAGTGAAAAATTAGAACCGATAACTGAAAGTAAATTACAGGTGATAGTACCAGTTCTAAAGAAAGAGATTGTTAAAGAAACGGCAGCTGATATTGAAACACTGTGCAATACCATGTTGAGTTTTGATGCATGTGTGCAGGAGCAGGAAAATACACTGCGTAATGAGATAAAATTATTAAGTCAGCAAGTTCAGAATCAGACGTTTCTTAACTGTAGTGGTATCCCATTGGTAATGCAAAAATCGGAAATACTGAGTAGGGAGGAAAAATACGATCCTCAAAAGAAACAAGGTGGATGGCATCCAATGGATTTTATAAAAAATTGTGAACGTGTCTTACCAACAGACATGTCGGATAAAGAAAAAATTAATTTAGTAATAGACGCTTTAGCAGGTCATGCTAAACGTTGGGGATTGAATTTGGATATCGACAATTTGAAGTTTACAGACTTCAAAGAAAAGTTCCTTGAGGAATTCTGGAGCACACAATAGAGAGATAGGTTGTGGAGAGAATTCGTTGTGGCTAGAATGCCAGAACATGGGCGTGGGCTCATGAAAAAATACTGTGAAGGATGGTTCAAGCGTTTGGAGTATCTTAAAGATCGTAGATCAGAGTCGGAGATAGTGTGGGAGTTGTGGAAAAAGCTACCTGACGATTCAAAGCGTTATGTAGGAGGCACTCATCGAACATTCGATGAATTTTTAGAAAAAATCGAGAATGAAGATAGGTGGCGTGAAACTAGAGAGTTTCGAGGTTTCAGAAATCAGAATGGAATAGTAAAAGGTGGTAGGAATGAACCGCAAATTAACATGATGAGAGGAAGAGGTCAAGAAGGTAACTCTCAGCGAGGGAGAGGACACTATCAGGGAAACAGGATGCATTATCAAAATCAGGAAAACTAAATACCGCGCAGGTCAAGGGCCTAACGCGCGCGGAAAGAAAGAAATGGCCCAAATATAGGGAAGATCGGAGTAGTCAGTACTATAGTAGGATAGTGCGTCGTTCGCCTGAAGAGCAGTTACATAAACGAAACTTTGCGAAGTATAATGCAGGGATACAAACAGAGGAGAGAGAGCAGGGAGGAATTATTAAGGGAAATGAAGTAGGAAAAGAATATCGGTCGGATGTGAAGGCTCACGTGAATGAAAGAAGTACAATTCGAGGTCAGAGTGACGAATTGATGAAGGAAGAGTCAGAGAAGGCGTTGTTTGTCGGTAGGGATGGTAACTGTGCAGAGAGGCAGGGGCAAGGGAGGAGTGATGTGACTTATGGTAAAAGGTTCGTACGAATAGTCGACGAATCGCATCGAGAAGTAATTAAAGAGGAAAGGGTGGATAAGAGAAAGGGGCATAGTGCAGAGACGCATGCCGATTCAGAAATTACCTCGTATGCAGAATATATACATCAGCTCAAAAGCCAGCCAGCACAATTAGAAAGATCTTCCACTCAAGTGATTAATTTGGACCCGAATATGACAGTGTTAGAGAGCCATACCGATTTTGATGTGTACCTAGTGACAGCAAGAGTACATGACTGTGATGAAGATTCTTTTAAAGAAATTAGAGAAAGTGTATCTAACCAAGAGGAAGAGTGTTGTGATCCCTGTAGTACTGAAGCAAATGAGTTGAGTGAGACTGGAATTCCATTAGTAGGGGAAAATAATGAAAGTAAGAGTGGCGAATGCACTATCCAACAAAGGGAAAGTATTGAAATGGATTATAATTTGCGAGAATTATTTGAACCCGAAGGTCATATTTCTAAGGAGGAGGAATTATCGTCAGAATCATCAGAAAGCATCCAGGGAGAAAAAGAAATAGAGGAAGTATCCGATTCCGCAACCGAGAGTTCAGGCATGACAGATTCGAATGAGAACGAGATGGCATTAAAGAGCCTAGACGAAGGACTATTGGAAAAAGTGGTGAAAGAATTTAGGATGAAAAGGAGAAAGAAACCTCCGGATGGAATGGTCAGTATAAAAACCGGAAAATTAATATGGCAAGACTAGGCGGTGGAAAAGGATTTATTATGGGAAGATAAAGAAAGTATGAAAGAGGACAATAGGATGCAAACAATCCTACCTATTAATGTATGTGGGTACGATTTATATGTATTGTTGGATACGGGTGCTCAAATAAGTGCTATTTCGCACGCATTTTTTGAGATGATCAAAGAGCAACGAGGAGTAGTCATGATGCCAGTAACAGGTGTTAAAGTGAAAAGGACGGGCTACAAAGTAATAGGCGCATAACATGTGTTTTACTTGCCTGAAATAAAAGAAGTGTATTTAAAACTTTGAAAAAAAAAAAGATGTTTAAAGTGTACTGTGTTTAGAAGTAAGAAAATTGGAAAGAATATATGTAAATCAATTATGTAATGTTTAGCAGGAAAGAGAGAAAGAATTGGTGTTTCATTTTAAATATGTAATATAAGTATCGAGGTGTATCAGTAAGAAAGAGAAAACCCTTGGTAAGAAGCTTATCGAACATTTCAGATTCATTATAGGAGAGACTTCTTATTGAATTATCACTGTAAGATACTTCAATAAGAAGTGGGGCATGTGTAACGGAACTGAAATGATGGTGGGCTGACAGTAATTTGGAGCCCGCGCGTCGGAAATGGACGCGCTTGTGTGAGACTGCCAGGGAGTGCACCCTGATGCCATCTATTGGCGAAACTGGGAATTAGCGCTGCCTGTCAGACAATGCACTAAGCTCTCGGAGTCAAATGTATTCTTTTTCTTGGTAATTATAAGTTATTACTGTATAATTTAATGTTGTAAAGCACTAGTAGTAAATTATTATGACTGGTATGAACTCCAGGGTAGTAAATATAAATATTCTTAAATACTAAATGATTTCGGTAAAAAGGTGGTAGGGGAACGCCCCCACTCTTGGTGATACGAGCGTAGCTAGGGGTAGCTGGAGACACAGGGACTGAACAATGGAATGGCCTGGGGAGTGTTGACGTGATCGGACGTGCATAACTGTGCTCACGCAAAAGTGATTGTGCAACAGAGAAGAGGCTAATATCGTCGCCGTTTTTGGAGTGAAACTGGGGCTGATTGTAAGAGTTCCTGTGCCCAGATTTTATGGCGGACGTGCAGTAGCTTATACGAGTGCTACAGCTCATAGTTCCAGCCGCCATTAAGGGCATGAGGCGTGAAGAGCTGCGTTAGCCACATGCATCTCACCACCAGCACCGACACGTCTACCCAAGGCAAGACTGCTTGCAATTGTTAAGTCGAACTTTGTATACATGTAAAAGGCGAATACCAGTTTTCTTTTATGCAAGTGCAGAGGACAGAATATAGTAATGAGTAAAATTACGACGCATGTTGTTCATTGTAAAGTGTAGTAACCTCAAACATAGTGTAGTGAAATCAGACTGAGGCCACCATCGCCTCTTTCATTTACAATTCTTTTGGTTGTAGAATACTTTAGCGTATAAGAATGTTGAAATGAGCAATGGTCACACCAGAATGAGTCGCCTATTTACAGTTACTTAAATTTTTCTGAGCAACCTTTCAAGTAAAGTCACTTAACTAATTCTGTATCAATGGTCCAAAGAGTAATATCCAAAATCATTAAATAAGTTGAAGGATAGAATTTTGTTAACCGAAGTTGCATAACCTGTCTTGGTAGTAATTACCAAGCCAACTCACAGAAATTGAGAGAGTATTTGCTTTGTAGAATCATCTAGAATGATCAGAAATAGTAATATTCAGAATTAAGTTTAAATTCAACTCAAGCCATTTCACTTTGAAACGAGCCCAAAAATTGATTTATTCTTTTGCTCCTTCAGAGCTGGCGACCGTAGTTATAAGTATTTTCAGGAGGATTCGACGGTAAGTCTGCTGCTCTCGTCGTGCTGATAGGATTATCTGCTGCTGCTAGCAATGGTGATTGGATACATAAGCTCACTACCAAGTTAAGTGGGTCAGGTAGGCAGTGTTACCGTGTGAACTGTAGGGCACTGTAGGCCGTGGATCGAACCCGTTCAATCATCACAGCTCTTAGGGAAATAGTCCGGTTAGGAGTGTACTAATCTTTAGGTAAATACTGGCGAGTAACGGTCAAAAATGTATACGCTAGTGAATTTAGCAGGGTCCACGTAGCACCTAGTTAATGTGGTGCAATGGCGAGGGTAGGAGTGGAGTAAAAGTGAGCTGAGCCTGTGGCAGCTGTGCTGGATTCAAATATTAACTACGTGAATTCACTAATGCCTCTTACCATTGGCACTGAGCTATTTACAGTTAAAATACGTAGCAGTAAGCGCAAAGGCGTGACAGCTACAAGTCCGTATTGGTTTTATACATACGGAATTGGGAAGTGGGTCATTCCGTCAGTGGAGGGGGTTAAAACAACCGAGTCAGTGGAGAACATACCCCATTTACTGGTGGAAAGATTCAGCGGTTCGGCCGCATGCGACTTACCCATTACTTTATTAAATAATTTAAAATGCAGCACATCAACATTTTTGTGCTTTTCGTTCATAAAAATAAGGCTATGCCATTGCTGCTTCGTGTAACTAAACGAGAGAGCAGTTGTAAAACTAAGAGATTTTACTTGAAATCTTGTTTAGCATATCAGTTCCTAGCACGTGAAGACATTGGTTTCGAGGATAAAGATCGGATTCGGATTTAAACTGGGAGGTGAATTTCGCTCCTTCTGAATTTGATACGACAGATGGCCACATCATGGGGTTGTGATTTTAGTGATGTAAACTTTGTTTCACCTCTTCATCTCAGAGTTGCACTTGCAACCCAAGTCCTCAATCATTTGCTGGTTGTTATATCGTCTCTCTCTCTCTTTTTCATTTTTTATGAGAGGTATCTGTTTGTTACGTTTGCAATCGTGGATGAAAATATTTATAAGTCGTGACGTCTCGTATATTTTGCACACTCGCAGTAGTGGCTAAAATATATGCTAACAATCATATATGTTGCTACGTAGGCAAATGATTCTGAGTAAAGGTACTACATCTACATCTACATCTACATGATTACTCTGCAATTCACACTTAAGTGCTTGGCAGAGGGTTCATCGAACCACAATCGTACTACCTCTCTACTATTCCACTCTCGAACAGCGCGCGGGAAAAACGAACACCTAAACCTTTCTGTTCGAGCTCTGATTTCTCTCATTTTATTTTGATGATCATTCCTACCTATGTAGGTTGGGCTCAACAAAATATTTTCACATTCGGAAGAGAAAGCTGGTGACTGAAATTTCGTAAATAGATCTTGCCGCGACGAAAAACGTCTTTGCTTCAATGACTTCCATCCCAACTCGCGTATCATATCTGCCACACTCTCTCCCCTGTTACGTGATAATACAAAACGAGCTGCCCTTTTTTGCACCCTTTCGATGTCCTCCGTCAATCCCACCTGGTAAGGATCCCACACCGCGCAGCAATATTCTAACAGAGGACGAACGAGTGTAGTGTAAGCTGTCTCTTTAGTGGACTTGTTGCATCTTCTAAGTGTCCTGCCAATGAAACGCAGCCTTTGGCTCGCCTCCCCACAATATTATCTATGTGGTCTTTCCAACTGAAGTTGTTCGTAATTTTAACACCCAGGTACATAGTTGAATTGACAGCCTTGAGAATTGTATTATTTATCGAGTAATCGAATTCCAACGGATTTCTTTTGGAACTCATGTGGATCACCTCACACTTTTCGTTATTTGGCGTCAACTGCCACCTGCCACACCATACATCAATCTTTTCTAAATCGCTTTGCAACTGATACTGGTCTTCGGATGACCTTACTAGACGGTAAATTGCAGCATCATCTGCGAACAACCTAAGAGAACTGCTCAGATTGTCACCCAGGTCATTTATATAGATCAGGAACAGCAGAGGTCCCAGGACGCTTCCCTGGGGAACACCTGATATCACTTCAGTTTTACTCGATGATTTGCCGTCTATTACTACGAACTGCGACCTTCCTGACAGGAAATCACGAATCCAGTCGCACCATTGAGACGATACCCCATAGGCCCGCAGCTTGATTAGAAGTCGCTTGTGAGGAACGGTGTCAAAAGCTTTCCGGAAATATAGAAATACGGAATCAACTTGAGATCCCCTGTCGATAGCGGCCATTACTTCGTGCGAATAAAGAGATAGCTGCATTGCACAAGAACGATGTTTTCTGAAACCATGCTGATTACGTATCACGAGGTGATTCATAATGTTTGAATACAGTATATGCTCCAAAACCCTACTGCTAACCGACGTCAATGATATAGGTCTGTAGTTTGATGGATTACTCCTACTACCCTTTTTAAACACTGGTGCGACCTGCGCAATTTTCCAATCTGTAGGTACAGATCTATCGGTGAGCGAGCGGTTGTATATGATTGCTAAGTAGGGAGCTATTGTATCAGCGTAATCTGAAAGGAAACCTAAACGGTATACAATCGGGAACTGAAGACTTGCTCGTATCAAGCGATTTGAGTTGCTTCGCAACCTCTAAGGTATCTACTTCTAAGAAACTCATGCTAGCAGCTGTTCGTGTTTCAAATTCTGGAATATTCCATTTGTCTTCCCTGGTGAAGGAATTTCGGAAAACTGCTTTCAATAACTAACTAAATAGTTTGGGTTGTAACGATTTACTTATGTTGTCAACACATACGGCTAGCATAAAAATACGCTTGGTTTGTTTAAAACTGTGGTAGTTAACTCCCAATAAATAGACACTGTTGCAGAAAGTGACATGATATAATCACATATGTAGCTGCACTATTATCCTCAACGTCACGTAAATTCACGGCTAGCATAAAAATACGCTTGGTTTGTTTAAAACTGTAGTAGTTAACTCCCAATAAATAGACACTGTTGCAGAAAGTGACATGATATAATCACATATGTAGCTGCACTATTATCCTCAACGTCACGTAAATTCTTTTATAAACATCAGCCTTTTATACTGTTGATTAAGATCTGAATAATATTTAAGGCAGTGAAAATAAAACTTTTTTACCGGCCAGCAATTTACTGAGCCTCGTATTGTTATTTATTATCTTTGCGATAGTCGTGTATATTTAATGAAAACTTTTCTGCAAAAAAATTTTCTTTTCCTAACAGCAAAAATATTTGAAAATATTGTCTTATCTTGTGGGTGAAGCCCAACCATTATATGATTTATTATATTTCACGTAATGGCAGCCAACGCGCCATTACGACAAAAGAATGGCAGACAGCAAATGATAAAACTTAAGTTCTAGCAGTAATGGATTATTTACACTTAATTACATTCACATGGAGGGAGAGGTATGAAATAGGAATAAAAGGACAAATACTTTTTCTATATATATTCTGAAAAAACTTATGTACAACTAACAAAATTATATGTCCAGAAGCAACCTAGTACAAAAGCTTCTAGCAGGATTGAGAGCTGACACCAAAGTGATCATTTTATTCGTCAAAGTCTTTGTCACACTGTTATACAGAAATTCCATGACATGGCATACTTAGTCTATGTTATTTGTTACACAGGAATGTATTTATTACTCATATTTTTATGTTCAAAAATATAAAGGTGAAAAGTTTTCTCATTCAAAAATAATATTCCACTACTAATAGCACATTTAAATACAAAAACTTCACAGTTTTGTTCGTTTTTGACACAGTTCACTTGTGCCTATTGTAAGATCTTACTATGGCTTTTAGAAGACTTTTGGGAGGTGGTACAACGTATTCCAATATCTGTCATCCTCTTCAGTTTTTACCTTTTGCAGCTCCTTCTGCTACATTGGAAATTATTCCCTGATGTCTTTTACGGATCCATCCTGTCGCTTCTTCTTGTCAGTATCTTATATATTCGTTTTGTCACCGATTCTGCGCAGAACCACCTCATCTCTTACCTCATCACTCCATCTAATTTTTAATACTCTTCTGTAGCACAACATATCAAATGCTTTGATCCTCTTCTGTTCCAGTTCTCCCACAGTCCATATGTTTCACTACCATTCAGTGTCGTGCTCCACATGTGCATTCTCAGAAATTTCTTCCTCAAATTAAGGCCTATATTTGATACTAGTTGTAAGGTGTCCAGATTTTACGGACTTTACCTTGATCCATAATGACAGTACGATGCACTATGAGAGCCTCAGAAAATAATAGTTACATTATATCAACAAAAGGTAATTGCAGTTAATCTTATGTACTGAAAAGTATCAAAACGATCTCTACCAATATGGACAATGGCATGGAACAAACAAGTTAAAGCAAAACGCATTTTTGAGATGAGCGGAGCAGATGCTTAATGATATCGTAAAACTCCCATTTAGCAAGAGAACGGCGAGCTTCAGCCAGAAAGGGATAAGGCCAGAAGAACACAAATAAGGCCGGGACCAAGGGTAAGTGGCTGCACGTCAATAACAGGGCTAGGCTGTGACCCAGCAAGAAAAATAAAAATGTATCCACCTCTTGCGAGACGGTGATTGGCTGAAGCCATACTTGGCGACGCAGACGAGACACGATGGGGAGATCCACACTATATGAAAGCATTTTGAGAACTACATTTCCAACTCTCTTTCTCATCGCACGGTGGACCACACAAGTGTGTGGAAATAAGCGAGGGCGTTGAGAGCTTTGCTTTCTGTGAAGTGAGGACGATACTCTTCACGTATTGTGGCCAAAGACAGCAAAGTAGTAGTTAATTATTTCGGTGGAAATTTTTGTGAGTAAAGAAATCGTGCATGTCATTCCAACCCCTAGCAAGGGTGCAATAGCCATTATTTCGCCTAGGGAAAGATTAATGTTCTACAGAACGCAGGAAAGTTGCAACTGAGTGAACTCAGTCAATGCCAGAGTAGGGAATTAGTGTTTCAGATCCAGCACGGAGACAGTGCCATTGCAGATGCCGCTTGGTAAAGTACCATTGTGCATTAGGCCACAGTAAATGTTGAGTCTAGATTTTGCTCACTTCAACTTGCGTGAACTTTGACCATTGAACATCAAAAGCTAGGATACTAACCTACCCTCACATTGCGTAAATGAGAATTTTTGTTTCACTGGTTCAAAAAGTAAATTCATTCTCCACCAATTCAGTGCTTTGACCAGCTATGACAATGTAGATTTAAAGGAGCTGATAAGGGTTTTTAATATTCATTCTTTCCTGTCATAAAAATTTTTCATGTGTGGAGACAACGATTTTAATAATCGTCATTTCAATATGTCCAAGAATTAAATATTTTGTTATTGAATGTCAAAAGAAATTGAACATGATTGTTGTTTATCACTTGGCCCCTGAAAGCAACAGTTGATAAATTATATGCAGAATAGACCCCAAACTTTCACTTTTATTAATTCATGCATTCTAGGTACATGACAGCAACATTTCTAAGGATTTTTGTTACAATCTACACCTGATATTAGCTGCCTTACAGGACCAGGGTCATATTTATTTAGAATGCCTGTTTGACACCGTGGGCTTGAGAAGACAGTTCAGATGTTTTGTCCATTTGCACGCAAGTGGTAAGCTAAGTTTGCACACATTAGTACACTCACTGTGCAGATACAAAGGTCAGATGTACAACATAGTATACTTCTTTTGGCCAGGAATGCCCTTCTTGTCAGTGTCAGGGTGCCGTCAATGTCCTCCTTGCTCCATCCATCATGAGTTATTTTGCTGCCTAGGTAGGAGAATTCCTCAACTTCGATTACTTCTTGATCACAAATACTGATGTTAAGTTTTTCACGGTTCTCATTTCTACTACTTCGTGTTACTTCCATCTTTCTTCAATTTACTCTCAATCCATGTTCTGTACTCATTAGATTGTCCATTTCATTCAGCAAATTCTGTAATTCTTCCTTACTTTCACTGAAAATAGTAATATCATCAGCGAATCATATGATTGATATCATTTCACCTTCAATTTTAGTTCCATTCTTGAATCTTTTTTACTTCTGTCATTGCTTCTTCAATGTGTAGACTGGATAGCAGAGGTGGAAGGCAACATTCCTGTCATAAACCCTTCTTAATGCGTATACTTCACTCTCGGTCTTTCACTCTCATTGTTCCTCTTGATTGATATTGAATATTACCCATATTTTCCTACAGCTTGTAAGTAGGCTGTTTATGTTTTCTCTATGGAAGTAGGCTGTTTATGTTTTCTTTATGTAAGTAGGCTGTTTAGATTTTTATATTGCTAATGCCACATAGCGCTCTGTATGAAAATCACTGGCTGTGCTGTGTGCAGTCTGTGGCTAGTTTGCATTGTTGTCTGCCATTGTAGAGGGGCAGCTGGATGTGAACAGCGCATAGCGTTGGGCAGTTAGAGGTGAGCCGCCAGCAGTGGTGGATGCGTGGAAGGAAATGGCGGAGTTTTGAAATTACATATATTATGACTTTTGATGATATTAAGGTAAATACATTGTTTGTTCTCTATTAAAATCCTTCATTTGCTAACTATCCCTATCAGTAGTTAGTGACTTCTGTAGTTTGAATCTTTTATTTAGCTGGCTGTAGTGGCGCTCGCTGTATTGCAGTAGTTTGAGTAATGAAGATTTTTGGTGAGGTAAGTGATTTGTGAAAAGTATAGATTAATGTTAGTCAGGGCCATTCTTTTGTAGGGATTTTTGAAAGTCAGATTGCGTTGCGCTAAATAATATTGTGTGTCAGGTTAAGCACAGTCGTGTATAAATTCTTCTAAGGGGACGTTTCATCATTATGATGCTATGTTTTACTCAGTCTTGTGTAGCTTGAGACCAATACGCTGAGAGGAAGGCATGATAAAATTCTCCTTCACTGTGACAATCGTGAATGACCGATCGCATTCTTACAGCTGGTTCATTCTCCAAGTAGCCACACATAAATTCTAATCTGTGCTCCAATGACCAATTGGGAGGAAAACAATGAGAGAATTGATGGAGCCACGCTTGTGGATGAATGTCGTTGGCAGAGTTCTTCAACGTTTTGAATTTACGTGTAGTAATGAACAGCTTATAATCAAAATCATCATGTCAGCGAGTCGCATGTCGGTCATTGTTACGTCGTTTCGGCGGTTCCATCTCAAAATTCGGTGTACCTTGCCAATTTCTTTCATAATTTCCGAAGTGCCCTGTGTTATTAATTTGTGGCTGTTCCGTATTTCTATGTCCCTCTTCCCGTATTGGAGCGCGAGTGTCCTCTGAAATACGTAATTCTTGTATTACCTGTATCAGCTGATCTTGTACTTCCCGGATTTCTCTTTGATGTTGCGTATCAATTTAATTCAGATTTTGTTTCAGTTTCCTAATTTGTTCGCTCTCTTCTGTGTCATTAAAGACTACCGGTTTTGCGTCATTCAGATTATCATCTACCTACGTAGATAAATTATTTAGCCGATCCGAAAGTTCAACTACTTTCTCTGATAATGAACACATTTCCTCAGTGTGTTTTTCTGAATCAAGCTTCAGAGTGTCCATTTGTGTTTAAATCGAATCTACTGTGTCCTTTAAGTTTTCCTGAGTTTTTGCAAGTTGCGTAACCGAATTGGTAGATGCAACTGAGTCAATTTTAGCCCACAAGGTCTCATGATTTTCATGAACAATGGTTTGCAGTTCTTTTTGGCTGTTTCGTGATTCTGTAATGCATTTTCATGCCGCGAAAAAATAGGTTGAAAATGCTCACAAATTTGTGTTTTTACGTCATTACACACTTTCTGACATTTCGATTCAATGTTATGCAACTCAGCAGTTAAATCTTCACGTGTTTGTTCGAGAGTTTGTTCGAATGAGTCTAACTTTTGAAGCTGTTGCTGTGTTTGTCTCTGGTGTTGTTCCATTGTGTCTAACTTTTGAAGATTTTGTTCCATTGTGTCTAACTTTTGAAGCTTTTGCTGTGTTTGTCTCTGATTTTGTTTCATTGTGTCTAACTTTAGAAGATTCTGTCCCATTTGTCTCTGATTTTGTTCCATTTGTTGCATTAATTGCAATAATAATGTATTAGTGTCTGGAATCTGTTTCTCTATGCTTTTTGGCAGTGCATTTTCACCGGCAACATTCACATTTTGACAAGCAGAAAATGTGTCTTGACTCATTTGAGAAAACGGTGAGGACGCAAAACCTGAATCTACAGTATTTGCAAAATTGTGTCCTACTGTTTCGGACTCCTGAGGCGAGCTGTTGCCGACCGATCGATCGATAATGTTTCCCTGTTCACCACCTGTTTGACTGTCTACACCATTATTTGCCGCCCGCTCCATCTCCCTATGCACAATTACCAAATTACTACGTCGAATGTCTGTTAATTCACTACCCAGTGGTGCTGATAAGCTACGGTCGTCGTCACTATTATTTCTCAGTTTAGTTTGAAGCCTATTGTTACGTTTTTCACACGTCATTATTGTCACAATATTTCACACGATAACACAGAAAAGCACAATTTGAAGAGCAAAAATAAGAGAACACATTAACATAGTACTTAAAATAATATCTAGTTAATTGCAGCTGCGAAATACTTGGTTCAAATCTACATGCATGCCACAACTGTTTTACTGTACAACAATAAAAAGCTGCAACTACAAAGGAGATTCTCTCTACAATTACGCGCTAGCAATAAACAAAATCTACACTAATTACACAAACTACAAGAAAAAATCAGAAGATTCCAGTGAGGTATCCTCGGCTAAGGGTCGACATATAAAACGTGCCCTTAGAAGAATTTATACACGACTGTGCTTAACCTGACACACAATATTATTTAGCGCAATGGAATCTGACTTTCAAAAATCCCTACAAAAGAATGGCCCTGACTAACATTAATCTATACTTTTCACAAATCACTTACCTCACCAAAAATCTTCATTACTCGAACTACTGCAATACAGCGAGCGCCACTACAGCCAGCTAAATAAAAGATTCAAACTACGGAAGTCACTAACTACTGATAGGGATAGTTAGCAAATGAAAGATTTTAATAGAGAACAAACAATGTATTTACCTTAATATCATCAAAAGTCATAATATATGTAATTTCAAAACTCCGCCATTTCCTTCCACACATCCACCACTGCTGGCGGTTCACCTCTAACTGCCCAACGCTATGCGCTGTTCACATCCAGCTGCCCCTCTACAATGGCAGACAACAATGCAAACTAGCCACAGACTGCACACAGCACAGCCAGTGATTTTCATACAGAGCGCTATGTGGCATTAGCAATATAAAAATCTAAACAGCCTATTTACATAAAGAAAACATAAACAGCCTACTTACATAGAGAAAACATAAACAGCCTACTTACAAGCTTACCCCCCTTTTTCTTACGAATTTGGACATCTTGCACCATTTGACATTGTCGCACACTTTTCCATGACGACAAATCCTATGAAAAGTCTTAATTTTTCTTTAGTCTTGCTTCCATTATCAGCCGCAATGTTTCTCTGGTACCTTTACCTTTCCTGAAGCCGCACTGATAGTCATCTGACAGATCTTCTGTTTTCTTTTCCGTTCTTTTGTATGTTATTCTTGTCAGCAACTTGCATGCATGAGCTGTAAAGCTGATTTTGCAGTAATTCTGGCACTTACCAGCTCTTGCAATCTTCGGAATTGTGTGGATAATATTTTTGCACACATTGGACACACCAATGTGAATAGTCGTATTGTTGCCACTTCCCCTTATGGTATAAGAAATTCTGATGGAATGTTATCCAGCCCTTCTGTCTTACTCGATCGTAAGTCCTCCAAACCGCTTTTACATTCTGATTGTAATACTGGATCCTCTGCCTCTTCTATATCGACTCCTGTTTCTTCCTCTATTACGTCAACAGACAAGTCTTCCCCTCATAGAGGCCTTCAGTGTACTCTTTCCACCAAGCAGTTCTTTCCTCTACATTTAACAGTGGAACTCCCATTGGACTCTTAATGTTACCACACTTGATTTTAATTTTACCGAAGGTTGTTTTGACTTTTCTAAACGCTGAGTCAGTGCTTCTGACATTCGTTTCTTTTTAGACTTCTTCACATTTTTCGTCAGACATTTCGCCATAGCTTCCTTTCACTTCCTGTCTGTTTGATTAATCTGTATTTCTATATTCCTGAACTTCCCTGAACGTCTTTGTACTTCCTTCTTTCATCGATTAAGTATTTATTCTGTTACCCAGGTTTCTTCACAGCTACCTTCCTTGTATCTATGTTTTTCGTTCCATCTTCTATTATTGACCTTTTTAGAGATGTCCATTCCCCTTCAACTGAACTGCCTACTGAGCTATTGCTCATCGTCGTTTCCGTAGCGTTGGAGAACATCAAGCGTGTTTCTTCATTCCTTATTACTTCAGTATCCCACTTTTTTGCACATTGATTTTTCACGACTGGTCTCTTAAACTTTAGCCCACTTTTCATCACTACTAAATTATGATCTGAATCTGTAGCTCCTCCAGGACACACCTTACAATCCAATATCTAATTTCGGAATCTCTGTTTGACCATGATGTAATCTAATTGAAACCTTCTCGTATATCTTGGCCTCTTCCAAGTATACCTCCTCCAATTACGATTTTTGAACAGAGTATTCGTTTCCATTATAATTATCCGGGCTGTTATGCCGTGGTCGGTTGATGAATGCTGTGGTGATTCCCAACGTTTCGTCTCCGACTGCGGGAGACATCTTCAAGGGGGTCCGTAGCTTGATGGAAGGTCCAACACACACACTGGCTCGCTACTGAGTAGCGAGCCAGTGTGTGTGTTGGACCTTCCATCAAGCTACGGACCCCCTTGAAGATGTCTCCCACAGTCGGAGACGAAACGTCGGGAATCACCACAGCATTCATCAACCGACCACGGCATAACAGCCCGGATAATTATAATGGACATGATATTTCCGGCCGTGAAAGTTTACATTTTAGTATCAGAGTATTCGTTATTACTAGCTGAAATTTATTGCACTACTAGTTTGGCTTTCTCTACCAGTCTGAAGCTAGTAATATGGCTCTCTGTAGTACACTTAAAATGTGCTGTATGGGGGTACACACCATATGCAGACTGTTGTAGTCCGTTTCGTATGGCCACTTAAGAGCTAGAAACATTGTTATGCGGTCAGATATGTGAGCAATGCTGTTTAGGTTGGAAATAAAACTGCGTGAAGTTCTGGCAGGAAGTGGCACGTTTGAGACAGGTACTGATACTAGGAGAAGGGGATGACCTACTAGCGTTACCATATTTGAAACAAAATCCAGCTGTTGACTTCCTGATTAGTTGAAGGGCCTGAATCGATATGTATTACAAAAATGTATGTATGTATGTGTGTGTGTTCCACTGCTCCTCCTAAACCACTGGGCCGATTTCAACCAAACTTGATACACGTACCCGTTACTGTTAAGCAACAATCGTTACCTATCGTTGGACAGGAGATATGACGTCATAAACACTGAGGTACGTGAAAAAATTCCGCATCATGCATGAAGTTTTAATAAATTTATTATTTACTGCTAAGACACTCTTACAGTCGAGTCAGCTCAATGATATCCTTGACATCTTACAGCGCTTTCGACAGCTTTTTATACTACGAAGCGCAAACGGCTGTAGGGGTAAAAGACAGCTATGAAGAGGGGTTCCCATAAATCTCGTTGTTGACACTCAAAGCAGCTGCGCCGAGCATACAGAAACTGTCAGGGATCATGTTTCTTAATTTGGATACTGTACTGGCACACTTGTTATTGTACAGATTTCTTTGTACGACTGTTTCACGAGTTTAAAGTTGTTTTCAGGAATACATGTAAATGAAATTTTTTCGATACATCACTACAATCACACTTCATTTCTTGTTTTTATTTGTAACGGAAAACTGCCAAAATGAAAACCCGGCCACTGCCGGGTTTGTCTGCTAGTGTTTATATAATCTGGAGGCTGCAACACCTGGGAGTGAGCTGGCAGTTCTCCTGCGTGTCACAGGCAATACGAGAGCTTTTTGTGGTGGATGTGCTGTTTCGATACTTTTATTAGTTTACGTTATTGGAAGTTACTGATGAACGCATATTGAAAAAATTATTTTTCCAGTACTGAAAACTTATAGGTATTGTCTATGCATTCCCATGTTTGGGCAGACTGTTTTGAAAAGCTTTCCGGAAGTTTGTAGGCGCGTGAAACGGCTTAGTGAGTGAGCATATGACTGAAAGGAAGAGGTCAAGTATCAGTTTGTGGAGATTTTAGTTGGTTTTTGGAAAGACTTTGGTGTAAGAGACGGACGTAGTGGGGGTTAATTGAAGATAAGAAATTACATTTGTTTCCAATTTTTTTGCACGAAAATTTTGCATTTTTTGGTGTAAGTCTCGCCCTGTGTAACTCCGATCATTATCATAATTTGTATGGTGGATATTAACCACTGAGCCGGCGTATTTATTCTCAGTGGTGTTCATTTTCCAGTGGACGGATCTTGCAATCTTTCTGATAGTAGTTGAACGGCTCCACGACATTTATCATTGGTGTTTGAACAGTGGCAGCTTAAAGCCTTCCTCAGGGATCAAAACGAGGCTGATGACCCAACTGCGACTTTTTTAAAATTGTAGGAGGGCCAGTAATTGTTTGAGGTCTGCTGTTAAACGTTTTCTAGTTAATCGTCTGTGTTCCACGTCACATAATTAGTTGCGTGTCGACCACATCGCTACAAGTAACATGCCGTTTTCACTGACATTTTACAAATGCTCGGGAGAAGGAGTGAGGCGGGCTGTGCAGCAGTTTCGAGGAGGCTCTGCGTGTACCTGCGTTACAGGTAACACAGCAAGAACGTCGCACTCGAGAAAGAACTACCACTGGCTGGCTTCTCGCACTTACCACTCGGCTCGCAGAAACGTATGTCTCAAAGTTATTTAAGTCGAAATACAGGAACGCGTGAATTGCTGCCACGGACGCGTCTGGAAATTTGCGCGATGCTACGGCATCTCCGATAACGAGACAAAAGAGATTATGCACGTAAATACTTACCCAGTCGTAAATGACGGAGTCTCTGAACCCAGCTCTCCCAAGTCTAGAGAGAGTATAGTGAAAGTAGAAGGGTATTTATGCTCTTCTGCATAACCTCTGATATGTAGATGGTCCAGTTACACCCTCGAACGGTAATCGTAATCAGACGCGGAATTTGTAACTAGGCCAGGAGAGCACTCAGCAGTTTTGCCGAGGAAAATAGTGGTATCTCCGTCTCGGGGCAGCGCCATCCTTCAGCAGAGATAAAGCGAGAGTTAATTCGAAGCGGTGAGGGCGCGATGTTTTCGCGCCAGGTAGTAGCGGCGTACCTGGGAAGCCATTAGTGCGGCGGGCAGGGCAGATAAGAGCCGGGCAGGCATCCCAGCCGCCGGCGGTAAGTGGCTCTCTAATTAATGAACTGGCTATAGAGACTTTTCTTTAAGTCGCCGGCCGGCTACCTGCTTCCGCCAGACAAATTGGGCCCCGCCAACGCACGTGTGGGTGGGCCTCGGATACACGCATTCCTGCCCGCACCAATATCACGTCCCGCTCCATCAGACGTGCGACACAAAGGCACGGAGCTCCCCGCATCTCAGCAAGCCTGCGCGGCGCGCCCGTCCTCGCTTCATTACAAAAATGGTTGCAGTCGTGAATTGGCTGGGTATATATCTGCCACCGCTGTCTCTAGTTTATCAGTTTTGATGATCGCGAAGTGCTGTGATTACATAAAAGATGCAACCGTTAGAACATAACATGACATAAAGGACCTGTCAGTAGATTTAATCTTCGGAATACACCGCAGAACATATGACGATACAATTAATAAAATAATCCTGGCTATTATGCCGTGGTCGAATGGATTTCACGTTAAAAGCCAAAGTTTTTTCCCTGTCTACGGACGATATTTTCAAGGGGTATCGTAGCTTCTTTGACTGAGCGATTCCGATCCTGGGCCACTACTGACAGAATCAAAATTGGGATTTCGCGCGCTTCCGCTCAGTAGCATGATGGCACATGCCTTGAGTACCCGAGTGCAATAGACCGTTGAGGAGTGCCATCGTCCACTGTTGCTATCACGCCTTGGTGGAAAATGTACAAATCTGCTCCAGCACCGGAATACAGATGTCATTCAGTTCCACGCCCTCCTGCTTCCTGCTGAAATTCCTGGATTGTTTAACAGTCTCTATGGCCTCTCTGTATAGCCTTTCATAGTATCCAGCTGTGGCAGCCATCCTGCTTTTTCCAGTAGTTTGAGAGCATTCTCGGCCAATTTTAGATATCATATATCTTCCCGGTGGATTTGTAGATTACCGCGATGTTCCGTCATGAAAATGGTCAAAAACGACTCGAAGAGCACAAGGGCAACAGTAGGAAGGAGGAGGTTGACAGATCAGCTGTTGCGGAATTTAACTGTGAAGCCATGAAACCGGCACATCCATTTTGATAGGACTCAAGTACTGGCAGCCACAAACACGGCCGGCCGGGGTGGCCAAGCGGTTCTAGGCGCTACAGTCTGGAACCGCACAACCGCTACGGTCGCAGGTTCGAATCCTGCCTCGGGCATGGATGTGTGTGATGTCCTTAGGTTAGTTATGTTAAAGTAGTTCTAAGTTCTAGGGGACTGATGACCTCAGATGTTGAGTCCCATAGTGCTTAGGGCCATAACGCGCTATAACATAAACACGGATACCATGAAAGGCTGTACAGAGAGATTGTTAAACACCACAGGAATTTCAATAGGAAGCAGTAGGGCCCGAAATTGGGTGACATCTGGATCGAGGCGTTGAAGAAAATGTGTACTAGTCTTCCAATATGGGGTGATAACGTCAGCGGACGAAGACAACCGACAATGGTCGATTGCGCTCGGGTGTTCAAAGCGTGTGACGTCACGACACTGAGTGGAAGCAAACCTAAACGGAATTTTTCTCCAGTCAGTAACGAGCCAGGGTGAGAATCGGACACTTGAAGGAGCCCTTGACAATGTCCTCGACAGACGGAGACGAAACGGTGGCTTTTCAGGTGAAATATATTCGATCACGGCACAATAGTCCGAAATATTTTATTTGTTGTAACATTTCTGGTCGTGAAAGTTTGAATTTTACAATTATGACGATAATTTGCTATTTTTTACTCTTTGTGACTAACATTGCATAATTCTTCTGCAACTCCTTGAACAGACAAAACTCTGATTATCCACTTCTATTCGTTCAAGCCATGCCTTTCCCTTTTAGCACGGATACTCGTACAGCACTATTATTTTTCCTTATGATAACTATTACAAAGTCATTTCAAAATGCAGTTGCCAGTTTCAAGTAACTAGTGGTCACCATCAGACTGTTAGATGTGTTTGATGAAAGCAGTGACGAGAGGTTCCTTTGTTTCTTTGTTGAAATTTGTGTACAAGGGGTAGTCGCAAAGTTTTATCACCCAGAAATAACGAGCTGCGACGATGAAACGTAGCGATCGCTAACAGCCTCCTGCATTTTCACTTTTCAGTGTGGCACCTTTTTTTCCAAATGACTGATGACTTGGCGGATGCCATGGACATAGCAGTCTGGATTCCAGTTGTTCTAGAACGCACCACCTGGAAAATAACCACGCCGTCATTCTGTAAATGTCTGCCACGCAATGGTTTCTTCGTTCAAAGAAGAGTGTGTAGTCACTGGATGCCAACTCGGGAGAATACAGGAGCTGAGGCAACATTTGATAGTCCAAAGAAACAGAATTTCTGATTGTTTCCTGTACAGAACGAGCCGGGGCATTGTTGTGGAACAAAAACACGTTACTGGCAAATGTTCTTCTTGACAGCCTCGGGTAAGCTCGTCAGGAGATTTCAGTTGTATGCTCCTGTGACCGTTTGCCCCTCAAGAAGCCCATTGACAGCCCGACTTGCCCGCTGACTCACTCACCAACCCTCCCACCACCCTGTCTGACCGATTGTGGACACCGATGACTGCTTGGCTGACCCCACATGCCTGTACTGACGGATTGCTGTCCGGCAGGTAGCGGTCATGTCTGGCAGGCAGAGGTTCGCTGGTCGAACCGACGGACACGAGCCTTGGACCAGACTGTGAGCCTAGATTGTAATGTTCTACTTTTGGCACCTGAAAAGGTTAGGGACAACATCTGTAAACAGGATGTTTCCCAATACATATTACACACTTCTAGTAGTTGTAGATGGGAAATCATAGGGTTTACGCATGAAAATGTGTCGCCTCTCCATGTTATTGGCCTCCTTGCATCAAATACTTGGTAAGCTTCCGCAGGTGAGAAAAAAAAAAAAAAAAGAAATGTTCAAATGGCTCTGAGCACTATGGGACTTAACTGCTGTGGTCATCAGTCCCCTAGAACTTAGAACTACTTAAACCTAACTAACCTAAGGACGTCACATAATCCATGCCCAAGGCAGGATTCGAACCTGCGACCGTTGCGGTCACGCGGTGCCAGACTGTAGCGCCTAGAACCGCACGGCCTCTACGGCCGGCTCCGCAGGTGCATCCCGACAGAAGTCTCTGCACTTGTCAAGCAATTCGCGTAAATTACCAGTCGGTGGTTCTGGACGTCCCTTAGAGCTGATGCCCGATAGCATCTCAGGTAGCTTCGACTGGGTTCGGACTAGGCGAATTTGTTACCAACTTCACTATCATGCTTCTAAAGCCATTGTCCCATGATTCTCCCCTTCTGACATGGACAGCAATTCACTGGAAGGTACCATCGCCTTCGGGAAAGACGTCAAGCGTTAAGGGATGCACGTAGTCCATAATAATGTTCACATACCCCACAGCTATGATAGTGCCTTCGATTACTAGCACAGGTCCCATGGAAGCCCAGGCGAATGTCCTATATAGTATAATGCTGCACCCATGGCGTGGTCATATTTCGAGAAGAACACTGACAGGATGGCGTACACGGACACTACCAGCGACCTGCTGTAACATGGTCATCCGACCACGCTTCCCGTGCCCACTGCAATCTTCACTGACGATAACACTGGGCCAACATGTGAATACGACGGAGTCGTCTATTGCTTAGCCACAAGTTCAACAATTTCTTCTGGACTGTGTACTCCGAAACACTTGTGCCTGCAGTAACACTTTACTGTGTCGCCAGATGTGCCGCAGATCGCCGTCTAGCTAGCTTTAAAGAAGGGGCAACCCTCCGACCTTCACTTTCTTTGATGAGGCGTGGGCGTCCAACACATTGTCGCCTACACGTGGTTTCACCGCCCTTCATTCACTTTCCAAAGATGATCACCGCAGTAGCACGCGAACAGCCGACCAGCTTCGCCGTTTCCAAGATGCTCTTTTACAGGAGTGGGCACATAACAATCTGCTCTTTCTTAAAGTCGTTTATCTAAGTCGATCTCCCAAGATGCGGCCTATATCGCAGCTAAAATGATTCCCTGTTCTTTTCTGTCTCCTCTTATGCACTTTTTTTTATCACATCACTTTCCAGCAACTCTGCCGAGTGGCATTCAGTCTCGCGGTGGGCAGTGGTCATAATGTTTTGTACATAAGTGCGTATTCATTCGTGCATTATAAGGAAACGTAAACCGTATCAAGCAGTAAGGGATATCAAAGAAAAATCTGGAGTAGGCATTAAAGTCCAGGTAGAAGAAATAAAAATTATGAGGTCTGCAAATCACATTGTAATTCTGTCAGAGACAGCAAAGTTCTTGGAAGAGCAGTTCAAGAGAATGGCAGTGTCTTGAAAGAAGGGTATAAGATGGACATCAGCAAAACCCACACAAGAATAATAAACTGTAGTTGAATTAAATCAGATGATGCTGAGTGAATTAGATTAGGAAATGAGACACTTAAACCAGTAGATGAGTTTTGCTATTTGGGTAGCAAAATAACTGATGACGGCCAAAGTACGAGTAGAAACGATATAAAATGTAGACTGGTAATGGCAAGAAAAGTGTTTCTGAAGAAGAGAAACTTCGCTGATTACAGAATTAAGTGTCAGGTGGTCTTTTCTGGAGGAATCTGTCTGGAGTGTAGCCATATATGGAAGTGAAATATGAACTATAACCAGTTTAGACATGAAGAGGTTAGAAGCTTTTGAAATATGGCGATACAGAAGAATGCCGAAGACTGGATGGGTAGATCATGTAATTAATGAGGAGGCACTGAATATAGTTGGGGAGAAAAGAAATTTGTGGCATAACCTGACTAGAAGAAGGGCTCGGTTGGTACACATCCTGAGGCATCAATTGATCACCAGTTTAGTACTGGAAGGAAGCGTGGGGGTAAAAATCGTAGAGGAAGACCAAGAGATAAACACAGTAAGCGGATTCAGAGGGATGTGGGTTGCAGTAATTACTCAGAGATGAAGAGGCTTGCACAGGATAGTGGTGGGATCACACTAGTCCTCGGACTGATGACCACAACGACAATAATCCGTAATCAAAAGAAAACTCATTTTGTTTTAATGACATTTCAAATCTACGAAAAGAACTCCCATTCCTTCTCCACATTCCCGTCCTGTGCCTCTTTTCTTCTGTTCTTCTGACATTATTAGCCTGCCACAAAACTGCGATCCCACAGAAACAAGGTTCAGGGTACTCGCTTGTGGTTAAGACACTGCAAAGAAACATATTTCTGGAGACATTCTGCGTCAATGTTACAGGAGCAGCATAGCTGACTAATATTTTAACTTTCCAATATTGATGTCTTTCACGTTCGCGCCTACAAAAGCTGGCCGCGCGGTTCGAGACGCCATGTAAGGTATTGCGCGGCCCCTCCCGGAGGTTCGAATACCCTCCCCCCTTCCCACACACGGGCATGGGTGTGTGTGTTGTTCTTGGCATCAGTTAGTTTAACTTAGTTTAAGTAGCGTGTAAGTGTAAGGACCGATGACCTCAGCAGTTTGGTCCATTAGGAATTCACACACATCTGAATATTTTTACAAAAGGTGCTCGACGTGACGCTGGCCATGTTAGTTGCACAAACGATGTCTGTCACAGTACATTCTGATCGCTAGGACAGAAACACCTTGCGTGCAAGGAACCATTTCTCTCAGACACAATACCCGCGAAAGCAGTTCAGTCTCTCATTGCAGAGGACTCCTGGAATATCTAACTCCACAAGGAGTCGAGGATGGTGGCGCAGAAGTAGGAATCCTACTCATCGTGTGGAAACAGCAGTCGTACTTGTGTCCCGAACTCAACCTGTACTTCTTGCAGGAAATAGTTAGCCATGGTTGAAGGGTCGACAGTGCATTCAAAGCAACGTCGTTTGTACTTGCATATACTGACCCCTAGGTGTGTTGAAATACCAAGAAAGTGTGACATTTCGGGGTGTTTTTGTGGCTAACCAAGTATTAGCGCAAGATTTATAGATGTCAGTCAATTCTATTTTCTTTGAAACACGGTAATAACTAATTCCAAGCCATATGAACCAATGTAGAACTTTATTTGCTAAGTGGCACATACGACTTTTAAAAGTACGTCAGAGTTGTGGGCCACATTGCAGGGGCTAAGTCTGGCAGCATACCACAATTTCCGCCCTGTTACTTGACAGTAAGGTAATAATGTGGATGAAGCACTTACACATGCCTATCACAGTCGACGTCTCTTGTAAAGAAGTTCTCAAATAAGGTAATAATGTGGATGAAGCGCTTATACATGCCTATCACAGTCGACGTCTCTTGTAAAAAAAGTTCTTGAGTACTTACACTAGCGTGATACCACTACAACAAACTTTTCAAGCCCTGTGAAATCCCATTCAAAAAGCTAAATTTGTTACGTTAGCAAAACGTCTGTAGCTCACTGAAAATCAAGGCTTGACAAATCAAAATCATTACTCGTGTAGAAGACTGCTCGTACCCTATGTATTTGTTATCACATGTCGGAAACCTTGTTTTAACGTCTTGAAATGTTTATAAAATATTTAGTTGTAACAGAATCCATGACAACCATAAATTGAATGATAACACTCTACTCCATTGAATGGCTTAAAGTATATCCTTGCATTCCTTTCATTACTGCGCAGTTTTGGATCTGTAACTATTTCTACAATTGCTGTGTAGTATAAAGCAACAGGGTTCAAGTGGGCATACGAGCCGAGATAATGAGCTTATCTCAAGGTTACTGATACAGTTTCCGTGAACACCATCTCCCCGACACAAGGCTAGGTCACGCACCTCGGGTATTTGCGAAGGTAGGAAAACGGAACTCACTCATCCATGATTATCATGATACTGCCGATTAAAGCCCAGATAACGATCTAATTTACGACTGGGCAATGAACCGCTGAGAAGAAGTAAAACGGCAAGTAATTTGACTCATACGTAATTGTGCTCTCTCTGTTATTAGGTCCCCCCTGTCACTTCTTCTCCCTCCGACCCTCTCGCCATCGCCTAGCGTTTTGGGAGGTCTTATAGTGTTTTGAGTATTGGTGTATTTCAGCCAATGGGCGCTTAGTGCTCCGTTGGGTCCCAGGACACCACATGGATTGTTGGATCATACTATCAACTGGTTGGGTAGTGGCGGATGTACTTTCTTCCAGTACTTCGAGCAGTAATCATAATGAAGCGCATTCAGCAGCAGCAAGCAGCCAGGAATAATAATAACAATAAGACTGAATTTGAAAGCAAGTACTTACTCATTATCATTATTACTATTATTGTTATAACAGGTATTACTATTATTACTGGTTTTATACGTATACTCATATACGTACATCATTATTATTATTGTTACAGAACTGCATGACTTCACACAGCTGCCAAGGGCAGTGGCACCAGCAACAGCCATAGCAGCTCAGTTGCCCGACCTTTTGGCGTTTGAGCAGCTGTCATAGCTGCAGGCTGGATTTGGTCTCCCGGCTCTGCTGGCATCCGATCAAACTCAGCCAGCAGCAGCGTTGAAACGGCAACTGAGTGCTACAACTACAACTACTACTGCTGCTACTAACAGAATGCTGCCACTGCTCTTCACTAGTACGTAGAATTTAACAGCAAGTGGTTCAACGTACATGAATGTGGGGCTAGCACCAGACAGGGATTTTGAACTTGTCATCGATGCAGACTTTTATGTGGTATGAAGCACCACACAGGGATTTTGATCTTGTTATCGACGCAGACTATTGTGCAGTATGATCGAATACATTGGACAAAAGTGAGTGACGAGTATTGTACTCTGCTTGCGCCAGTTGATGTTGAAACATGAAAAGGTGGCATAGTAATAGTGGACATGTGTGGAGAGGTAATGCTTGAATTAAGAACTGATGTCATAGCTGCATACATCAAACATTCAAGTGAGTGAATTTACAAGGACTGTATCGTGCACTACTGATCACGGTAGACAGAGTGTGTCACACTGGCGATATGGTAGAGAGGCATTCGATGGCCTTATTACATATTTGCGTCCCAAAAACATGAAGTTAGACCATCCAGATGAGCACATTGAAATGTGTATTCCACATGTACCACAGTCTTTAAAAGTTTAACCTATAAGTGCGAATGGTGAGGACACTGAATATACTGATGGGATATCAATATATGTAGTTGTCCCAAGAGAATTAAATACAAACTAGCCAAATTCAAGATGCATAAACGTGGATTGTTAGGGAAATACTATGCGTGAATATGTCTGTATACAGGGTGAGTCACCTAACATTACCGCTGGATATATTTCGTAAACCACATCAAATACTGACGAATCGATTTCACAGACCGAACGTGAGGAGAGGGACTAGTGTAATTGGTTAATACAAACCATAAAAAAATGCACGGAAGTATGTTTTTTAACACAAACCTACTTTTTTAAAGTGGAACCCCGTTAGTTTTGTTAGCACATCTGAACATATAAACAAATACGTAATCAGTGCCGTTTGTTGCATTGTAAAATGTTAATTACATCCGGAGATATTGTAACCTAAAGTTGACGCTTGAGTACCACTCCTCCACTGTTCGATCGTGTGTATCGGAGAGCATCCCGAATTACGTAGGGATCCAAAGGGGACGGTGATGGACCTTAGGTACAGAAGAGACTGGAACAGCACATTACGTCCAAATGCTAACACCATTCTATTGGTCTTTTTCACTGACGCACATGTACATTACCATGAGGGGTGAGGTACACGTACACACGTGGTTTCCGTTTTCAATTACGGAGTGGAATAGAGTGTGTCCCGACATGTGAGGCCAATAGATGTTCAATGTGGTGGCGATCATTTGCTGCACACAATTGCAATCTCTGGCGTAATGAATGTCGTACACGCCGCAGTACATCTGGTGTAATGTCGCCGCAGGCTGCCACAGTACGTTGTTTCATATCCTCTGGGGTTGTAGGCACATCACGGTACACATTCTCCTTTAACGTACCCCACAGAAAGAAGTCCAGAGGTGTAAGATCAGGAGAACGGGGTGGCCAATTTATGCGTCCTCCACGTCCTATGAAACGCCCGTCGAACATCCTGTCAAGGGTCAGCCTAGTGTTAATTGCGGAATGTGCAGGTGCACCATCATGCTGATACCACATACGTCGACGCGTTTCCAGTGGGACATTTTCGAGCAACGTTGGCAGATCATTCTGTAGAAACGCGATATATGTTGCAGCTGCTTGGGTCCTTGCAATGAAGTGACCACCAATGAGGTGGTCGCCAACGATTCCACACCATACATTTACAGTCCACGGTCGCTGTCGCTCTAGCTGTCTGAGCCAGCGAGGATTGACCACGGACCAGTAATGCATGTTCCCTAGATTCACTGCCCAGTGGTTTGTGAAACCCGCTTCATCGGTAAACAGGTAGAACTGCAACGCATTCTCTGTTAATGCCCATTGACAGAATTGCACTCGATGATTAATGTCATCATCATGTAATTGATGATGTAGCGACACATGAAACGGGTGAAAGCGGTGACGATGCAGTATGCGCATGACACTACTTTGACTCAGTCCACCGGCTCTCGCAATGTCCCGTGTACTCATGTGTGGGTTCATGGAAACAGCAGCTAACACACCAACTGCACCCGCTTCTCCTGTGACGGGCCTGTTACGGACCCGTTTGCGTGCTACGACCATACCTGTTGCATACAGTTGGCGGTAGATGTTTTGCAATGTGCGGCACGTTGGATGCTCTCTGTCCGCGTACCGTTCTGCATACACCCTGTAGGCTTCAGCTGCATTTCGTCGACACTCGCCATAGATGAGTATCATCTCCGCCTTTTCAGAGTTCGAATACACCATGGTCACAGTTCCTACAACAATACACTATCACAGACGTCTGGTAACACAGTGTACTACAGTTGGTCTGCGTGCGGAGACGAATGCAGAATAACAATAGCAGCAAGCGCTACATGCGGACAATGCGACAGCTAGACCAAACGACAACAGTGCACTACAGCCACACTCGTAAACACGGTCGTCATCGTAAACGTGTCCCTGCAGATGTTGCTCGCCGACCGTGGCCCGTGTTTGTTACAACACGCAACTGAACGTCGGAGGTTTCAAGCGTCAACTTAAGGTTACAATATCTCCGGATGTAATTAACATTTTACAATGCAACAAACGGCACTGATTACGTATTTGTTTATATGTTCAGATGTGCTAACAAAACTAACGTGGTTCCATTTAAAAAAACGTAGGTTTGTGTTAAAAAACATACTTCCGTGCATTTTTTTATGGTTTGTATTAAACAATTACACTAGCCCCTCTCCTCACGTTCGGTCTGTGGAATCGGTTCGTCAGTATTTGATGTGGTTTACGAAATATATCCAGCGGTAACGTTAGGTGACTCACCCTGTATATGTATAATGAAAAATATTGTGTTCAAGAATTTTTTATTTTCTTCTGTCTCACAACATCATCAATATATTAACATTGTAAAACTTATACGCTTAGAGGGGATAGTTCATTAAAATAAGAAGAGGAACTGTATTGCAAAAAAAAAAAAAAAAACAGCAACTCATAATTTTGTATTATCCATATTTACAGTATGTATATACAATATCTTTTTGGAAGAATGAAGCACTTTTTATTTCAAAATGGGTCCATTTTCTTACAATACATACAAAATTTTTTACATGAATAAAGTAATTTTTATCTGATTTACAATGTGTGCCAAATGTCTATTACTAAGAGAGAGAGAGAATTTTCAGTATTTAAAACAGCAACAGGAGCAGTGGAAAGGAAACCCACACGCACAGTGTGCAGTGAAACATTCGTACTTCCACACACACATGAAACTATTCTGCCCACATACGCCAACTATTAAAAAAAAAAAAAATAGACGCACTCCATCACGTTCAGTTGAACAGTGTTAGTAGGGGAGGGAACCGATCCTGTCCCCACTGATCGTTGTCATGACAAGACAGTCCTATTTTCAGTTTCAGTGCCTTCACGGCCTCTCAATATGAAGATTACCTTTTCCTCTAGAAAACATCTCTTGTAATCTTTGATCATGAGAGCTTTTGAGGCTGCATGTTGCAGACCTTCAGCCTGCCTTAGGGTGGCGCCTGCATTTATACGGTATGTGTACATCTTTGATGTGAGCCCTACAAACTCCATAATCTGCGAACCATTTCCCTCGTCTTTCATCAGGGTGATAACCTCGTTACTTTGAGGTGTTACACATATAGGATTATCGGCAGCATATCCAGACGTTTCGAATTCTTCATGGTTGTACCTAATTACTTCCCTAAGTACTTCATATAGATTGCAAACTTTTACCCATTAGATGACTGAAACTAGTCACGGAAAAGAGGGTTTATAATGAACACAAGGTGTGTAACACAATATTATAATGGTCATTTACATAAATTCTATGTGGGATGACTAGCCTTTCTTATAATTTATTTATTAAATTCACAGATCAAAGTTTCCCACCAAAAATGGTACTTATTTTCTTTATATGGAACACAAAATTGATCAAGAATTTGTACAAGGAACAACCACGTATATGAACGTAAATGAAACACGTGAGCTGTCCTCACCTGACAGAGATGTTGGCAAGAACCTAGCACAAACGACATTGCTTCAAATCTAGTGTGAGTTACTACGAGGCTTGATGCTGTTGCAGCTCATCTCCAACGTCAAATGAAAATGATTCTGATATGCATGCATCCTACTCCCAGTCAGATATATGACAGTACATCGCATCTGATTACCTACTTTGCCTGACAGTGTAATACGGCTGCCAAATGTTAATTTGTAAGTATGCAAATTCAGATTTTAGAAATGGAAGACGGGCTTGATGATTGGACTTAATAAGTGTTTGAAGAGATCAGGAGGCCTGGCACATTGCAATGAAACTGTATGTAACCATATGAAGTAACTTAGAAGTGGTTAATTTTACTTAGCAAAAGCTCTGGGAAAGCGGTACATGTGAAATATGGAGAAATCCAGGACGCACTGTGAGCTGGTTTGGGCCTCCGCTCACTAAATGAATATGGAAGCGGTAAGAGAACGCATATTATAATTGGCCCAGATTGGTGTTGGAAGCAGCGCAACTAATGATGTGAACTAATGGAATTTTTGAAAATGTAGCCGGCCGCGGTGGCCGTGCGGTTCTGGCGCTGCAGTCCGGAACCGCGGGATTGCTACGGTTGCAGGTTCGAATCCTGTCTCGGGCATGGGTGTGTGTGATGTCCTTAGGTTAGTTAGGTTTAAGTAGTTCTAAGTTCTAGGGGACTTATGACCTCAGATGTTGAGTCCCATAGTGCTCAGAGCCATTTCAAAATGTAAATTGCTTATCGCGATCTGATAACCACTCTATGTTGTGTGATTAGATAAAGTTCTTAATCGATTTATCTATTATATATTCCTTTACACAGATATATACAAAATTTTATACAAAAAATAGTTATGGCAAGAGGGTCTTACAACACATACCAACATAGACGGGCTTCATGATCTGCGCTGTAACGTTGGTCATCTCCACAGTGATTAGTCCTTATTAAAAGTAAATGCCCATTTGAAATTTGGCCTGGCAATGTAATCTCCTACGCCATAACACCCAATACACACACACACAAAAAAAGATGGAATTCGTGGTATTCTCTGACATTTTCCATGGATTTTCCGAAAATTGAATTATTCATTAATTTGTGAAGATATTCTTCCCAATGACACATCATGAGAGTCCCTTGTTCAGTATTTAAACCAATGTACTCTTTCAACAGGGATGCTGGTAGAAGGAGATTCCATGAGTGATACTAACAAATTCGTACTGCGAATTATATAGCGATGTTTGTTTCCCAGCGTTGTCATCAGCTTCAGGACGGAACTATTTCATGAGACTAGGTGCTCTGGGCATAACGGAAAGTCATTGTGCTTGTCGTGCAAGTGGATGGAATACTTCTACGACATATCCTTCACCGGCATCCGCAGCTACATGTTTGATGTTTTTCCTCGGTCTGTTGATTTGCCCGTCAGAATCCTCCAACTGGTATACTTTGTTACATGGCTTGCACATAGAGTTGTTTACTTTCAGGTAAATCGTGTAGCTTGAAACGTCAGTTAATGATGGAAGCTGAAGAAATCAATTATAACTGGCGCCAAAATTTAATTATATCGGATCTATAACTCCCCAAAAGTTCTGTTCTCCTCTTCACTCATTTATGGGTTATTTGCCGCAGTGTAACTGTGCACACATAGGCAAAGCTCCTGAGAATTGAGAATCCCGCATTTGAAGAAGAGCGTTGTGTCAACGTCATTCAAGAGTTAGATGCTGACATTGCATCTCATGAAAGCCCAGTTCAGTGAAATAAAAGGCAGGACCCAGAAAGTATGTGCCCAGGTACATTTTCCGTAACTTATCGAGGATGTCCGTGAGCAGTCATACACTGGTGTTTGTATATAATCGTGCATACTCCCCTAAATTAAGGATACTGAACTGCTGCCAGACATTCACTACAAGCTCATACTCTTCATCCATTACTGCAGTGCCTACGAGCCTGCTGGAGAATGCAGATATGCAGTTTCGTTGAGACACTCCTTCGAAACCAGGTATTCGTATGGAAAGATCCCTCCTTCATCACAAGTTAAAACTTTGCGTAATTGTGATACGTAGTTCTGGTGATATGTAAATCATCCTGATGAATCGTTTCAGCAAGTTTCTGTTAGGAAGCTGGTACGAAACGAAGAGAATGTAGGTAACTGAGCGTTATTCTTGGCGTGATTCTTTTTGAAAACTAGGCGTACTTCTCAGTGGTGTCAATAACGATGATGCTAATAACCTCCCCCTCACTTATCGACCTTAACGACAGTGAAAAATTAAACCGCGTGTACCTAATGAAAATTTGGGAAAAGCAATCGTCAGCGAAGTTAATCTGTCGGTAAAGAGAGAGGAAAGGGTTACATCTAAATGAAAGGAAAAATGCTAATGAAACAGGTGGAAATTAATTTTGAAAAGGGGTAAAGTTAATAAAGAAAGTAAATGTGCGGCCGTTACGTTAACAATTAACTAGCGGTAATTACATATTTGAGATTTGGGGGAAATTACGGTCACCAGTCCTAAGGAAAATTACTATAGTAACTGAAAAAGAAAGGTTATTACGCATATAATTAGCACTAGAAGCGTGGCAACTGAAGGTTGACACGTGTAGTGTGAAAACCGAAAGTTTGTCAGAAGCAATAAATTTCGCTACACTCTGACTTAATTTAGCAAAAGAATTAATAAAACTGGAAAATCGAAAGTTAATTTAGTGACTGAACTTAATAGTGAGCTTTCTTTCTGAAGCACATCGAAATTCAGTAAAATACGGTTAGTCTTGGACATACCTCAACAATCATTTCAAAAGCTACTTGAATCTACGCAATTTAGAAATAAGAGATTTAACTTTGAACTTGAATTAAATGATTCTGAACAATTAACAATAGTTAAATTTAGTACGTACCAAGCTGAGCTGCAGTCACAGGTAAGTTAAAATACGGTAACAAAACTCGCACTCTTAATTTGTGCTTGTGTAATCTAAATATTGTAGCCAGCTATGAATACTTTAACTGAACTTGGAAATTAAAGCAGTGACATGCTATAATATTACTTTAATGCTGGCGTTTGAAATTCAACGACACTCGGGTTCATTTCGGAAAAGGAAGGGACCCAGCTTGGTAATGCAATTGGGACAATGAGCAACAAACGTTCATGCTAAGTTGCTGTAATTTTGTGATGCAACAATTTTAAAAGTTTGAAAAGCTGAGGTCTGCCATACAGTTCTAAAACTTTACGTGCTTCCAGTCTTCCTTGATGGTTGGTTGAAGGTTTGAAGCCGTCGATCGAGGAGGTGGCGACAGTCACTCATTGTCGGCCGTCGCTGTTGCAGAAGCTGGATGTTGGCACGCCTTCTTCTCTACACGGTCACCAGGCGAAACGGGCTCTTGATGTGCGCCAGCTAATGCTTCCCGTCCGCGACACCGTGTCAGAAACTATCATAGCAAGTCGAGCGCAATTACATGCTGCCCAACCCCAAAAGCGCGGCAATTCACGGGAGCGTCACACAACACACCTGCTCCACTGCACCACCCCAGCCAGACTCTCTCTCTGCCCGCACTCCACGCGACAGAGTTAACACTACCAAAGATCCTAAACACTTTGGTTCTCCACACGACATATCGATGTATTCGTTCGATAGCATAGTTTTCCCTAGGCCAGACCCAGCGTATAAATACAAATAATATTTACAAAACAACCAATTATAAATCGACATAAATGGATATATATATATATATATATATATATCTTGAGGTAACAAAACAAGGAAAAAAATTATAGTACAATAGATGGAAATAGGAGGATATGCATTTCCGGCGTTACACTTTATCACCCTTCAACCCGAAATTACCCAAGTGCTCAACAAGAAAGTGCACTCAAATTATGAAAGAAAATGGGTATTTTTTGGAACTTCCCTATTAGATGGCAGTGGCCTCTATATTGAGTTTATGCATCTTTATCCGTCAGTCTGCATATACGGCAGTCAACGACTTTCTCCCACAATTCATTGTTCTTCAATGAGTTGGTCATGGGAATGTTGTAGCTATAATAGCGATCAACATCCCGTGCGAGTTTTTCGAGTGCTCTGAGCAGCCTTCTCATTGGATTATCCCCTATATATAATTTGAAGTGAGTGAGATTTGAATTGTCCGCGCACACAATTTGAAATGCATCTGCATATTGTACGTGTCCTTCTGTGAAGGTAGTATGGGAGGCAGAGGGATAACCTTCACAGTGCACCACACGAGCTAATAGGCAGCCAAAATCACTGTAAACAACGAAGGGGCACTGCTTCTGGTGGTGTGTATTCTTAACCTTAAGAACTTTTCATCTTCATTAGGCTGACTCAATCGCTGAGGTGTCTTTCATCTTTCAGGACACTCTCACTTTGTAAACGAGTTAAAACATATATGACACAAACGTCTTTCATGACAATGTTCACTCATTTGGGAGCAAAGTAGTCGGACATGATTTTGATTCATATGAGTGCAGCTCATCAACCTACCAACAGGTCTACGTGTTTGGGATGTTTACCTGCTGATATGGAAAAGAAGAATGGTCCAGCTACTTTACATTGACCTCGTTGTTGTTCTGCACAGTGTTCCAGATTGTCTTCATTTTCTTGTGGCTTATCAACATCTAGGCCATATACATGAATTGAATAATCAGGGTTCTGCTTCTCAAATTTTGGAATGTCCTGTAGCTTTATGGGAAATGAGATGCTTTGGAAATCGTTATGCCATGGAAATCAGATGTTTTATATGTATCTCTATGACGTACATCTTTAGGATAATTTCTATGATGCTCCCAGTAAAAGTTCTGTATCACTCTGTGATCGACTCAGCCCTCGATATCATGCCAGTTGCCCTCTCAATTTCGATTATGCTTGCCTCCCCAACACCTCTATCCCCGTCCTGGGGATGCATCAGTTCACAGTACAGAACTGCTCTGCACTTAATGGTAGAATATTGCGGATCATAGATGTATCTGGGGTACTCACTTTCCAAAACTGTTTGACAAGTAATTAGGAAAGTGGCAGGATCTCGGTTATCTACATTCGAGTTATCGATTTGGGCAAGTGAGATCCCCTCCTGAAATATGCCAGCAGTCACTGAGCAGTCCAATGTGGCTGCAGAACTTGCTGGGTGACCATAACAGGGCAGAAACGGTGTTGCAGTGATGTCATTTCCCAATTGTAAGATGGACCAGGATGTGGCCTGCACCCCTCAGCAAGCAGAGTATTGATGTTGTGGGCAAATGGCATTGCTATTGCGACATACGGTAGTGGTCTCCAATTGGACAGTTCTGGCTGAAGCGACACGTATGGCCTCAGCGAGAGGGTGCTGGTGGTTGTCAACTGGCCAGTTCAGCCTTTGGCTGCCATTGGGATAGACCTGCCTGTGAAGAGGGTGGTGGAGGTGTCAGTGAGATGGACCTGGCTGCAGTGCTGGTTGCCTGTTGGAAGGCCCAAGTTGTGACTGTGTAACATCCCCAGAAAAATTTCTAAGGACAATTATTTAAATGTTAACGAGAATAGAACCTAGTGTAACCTACCAGCAAATAAAATAATTTATTGACAATGACAATTAAATGAGAAGTAGCAATCTGACCCATGTGTAAGCTGCCCACAAAAATGTAAGTCAATTTAATAAGAAATGAATAAAACCTCAGTGACAATGAAAATGCAAATTGACCGAAATGTCGATCTTAGACCCTGTTCTTACCTCAGTAAAATTGCATCTGCTCTTATTTTTCGCCATAGCTTGGAGGAAATGCATCGCAAATATAATTTTTTTTTTAATTTAAGGGAAACTTTTCTTTAAGGAAATGCAAGGGAAATATTATTTCAAAAAAGGATTCTTTGTTAAAAATGGTTGCTTTTAAAACAAAATTATTATTGGGGCGATTCTTGAACAAATTAGTTACAGTTAAGATCCATTACATTATCAGATGAGCACAATGCTGCTTCATTACCTTATTTAACAATATACCTCGTCCTGAATCCCGACCATAGAGCCATGTCGACGCCCGCCGACTCGTCACACACAAAAGCTAACTCGCAACTGCAACTACCGACTCCCCTACATGCAACTGCACTGCAAACTCGCAACCGACTCAACTCTCGCGCGCTATTACTCTCTCGCAACTGAGCTGACTACATGCTCTCTGGTCAAGGCTTGTTATGGCTCACCACCGCTGCGTACGCGTTTCAACTGTGATGAGAATGTTTGTAATGGGAGCCTGCCACCTTCCAATAACTCTGCAAATGACAAAATGTGCACTGATGTACCACTTTTAATTTTGCCGTTTTATGTAATTTATTAGCATAGTATAAATGACATAGTGCCACTATGTTTATCCTGCTACCATCTAGTGGCAATTTTGTCTTACCATTCTGGTTTTATGGGAACTCGCTTAGTAGTCTGCCATCTCATGTTGCATACACAACTGGTAACGCTCTTGTCCTCGTTCTACCTTTGAACTTGGTGCTTGGGAATGGACTGTGTTTGCACTTTCGTTTAATGTTCTTTAGTTATTACTACCTAAAAAGTTATTGTAATGCATTTTTGTACAGGGCATCACTTGTTACATTTCTATTTTAGATTTCTGAAGATGGAAATAATTGCAAAAAATATAATGCAAGTTTGTGATCAACAAAGTCGTTCTTCACCTTTTGTATAACTTTTTATGCGATCTTTATTGTTAATTTCTCAGTACTTACACATAAAATATGGTTCTAGCAATCCATCATCAATGGGTGTGTCAGCCTCTAGAAGCATATTCAGAAGCATGGGCGTTGCTGGAGGCAGAGGAAGAGGAGGACGAAGTGTGCAGCTCCAGCTGGAGAATGTGTCTGATAGAATACGATGGATTCAGAATGGCATCAGTGTACCAGCAACTGGTGGCGTTTACGCTGGAATGATGGTATTCTCACTGGACACGCCTACAAAACAACAAAAACATCTCATAAGTAACAACAAAAAATTATTATTGTAGAATAATGAATCACTTTCTACTACCACTAATACTTCTGCATTCCCCAGGGATCACCATGACCATCAACAGCTGGGCTGATATCTCACAGTCCATCTAGAAAGGAAGAAGAATGGGAAACATCAGAGTCACCAAAAACAAAAATAAATAGTGCTTTACTATATAAATTATGTATGCTTACTTTCAACCAGCCCTGCCAAGTCGTTCATTATAGAGGCCATCATACTATCGCCGGTAAATAATGACAACCGTATGGTGTCATTACTATCACTGCCAGCCGTTGTGCATGGCCACTTACTGCAGTCATCATTATCATCGTCTGAACATTGGAATTTCATTGGCAGTACCAACTGGTGATTAGAAATAGATTGAGGCCAAGAGCACACTCTGCAGAGCTATCTATAAGCTCTATCCTGTCAGCCATGCGATGGGCACTGATAAGTGATTCTATTTACAGCCCATTGCACTTCCTCTTTGTTCTCATGCACAGCATTGCCAGTAAAATTTCTTACCTGTAATGTATTGCGACAGTCCCAGCGTGTTAGTACATGCTCAGTACATCTGGTGTCATTACTTGACAGTCATGGAGACTAAGTGGGTTCATTTTTCAAAACAAGAAGTTCGCATACTAAACTACTCGGATTAAGCTGCAAGAAATGGAAAATACTGGTTGCAAGCAGCAGCTGATCCCCAACGTTTTGAGTGACATAATGCAGAAACTTCTTAAACGATTTCTCCACTTCTCAAAGAAGAGCGTAGATGTCGTGAACCAAAAAAACTTACTGACAAACGAAACTGTAAAGAAAAAAAATCATGTAGGGAATATCTAAAAAACCATACAACTTTTTTTAAAGAAGAAAGGTGATTTTATTGCTCAGCTACTGTAATAGTATTTTCACATTATCTGAGACACACATAAAACTGTGGTTTCCTTCTTCTCCACCACTACACGCTTCCTTGAGACGTCAGACTGCTGGACATCTGAATTATTAGTGATTCTGGATTGTAGCATTCTTGAAAATTTCATCCAGACAATCTTCTCACAGCTTTTGACATACACGATGTGATCAGAGTTTCATAGCATAGTGATGTCAGCATATCTTCGTAGGACATCCCGGTTAATGCCAGGATGGAATCTTTTCAACCATGCTGAAGTCTTCTGTTTTTTTGGAACATTTTATTGTTCTGAACGTTCGGGGCAAAGTGACAATGACGTGGAAACTTCATAAAACGTATCTTGAGTATGTGAATGTGATAAAATCGCCATATTTAATCGCAAAACGACTACAGTCGTCGATGAAGCCCTGCACCTCAGCAACAATGTCTTTGGAGCGGGGTTTCATAGTAAAATGATGCACATGTGAGACGCATGGATATCCTTATACGATTCATTCTACAACGCCACTTAGTGGAGAGTAATTTGACAGTAATGAAGCGTATGTAACAGTGCCTGTTGAGAAATTTTGCGGTCATTCAAATTTAGTCTGAATGTCAGCGAGACCAAATCCTTGAACTGCTGTGGACTGAGCGTACGTCCAGATTCATCTCCCTCATAATAAGAAGAGTGAAACGTTGAATTCATTTCGTGGAGTAGACTGTACATGTCAGTAAATCATTCAAGCTTCAAATTACTGTAATATCAAAAATATTCATCATTCAGAAGCACCTTTGCATTAATTAGTTTTCAGTAGTCAAACACATAAGCATACTTTTTCAGATTTCCGCTTTTGTCTGCTTGCAGCTCCAGAATTATGTAGCGAGGTGTTTATAATTGCACACCTGATTTAATGGACCAAGCTTGCTGGTTTGATGCTGGTAAAAATGGATATTCGTACAGCTGCCATAACCAGAAACATAATGGGAGTGTAATATTCGAATTCAACACTTGAAGAAATTTCAGTCTCTCCTCATCTGTGGCATTTTCCATACTACTCTTTCAGAACAATTTTGTTCTCTTCAGGCCCGCCGTGTGCTGCCTGTATGTGCGCATTATAGTTCATTGCAGTTCGTACTAGAATGAGCTCCTGCTTTGCATGTCTGATAACATTCTTCATACCCTGAAAGAAGCCCATAAGCACATTGAAGCAGTTGTTGAGCAATCCATTTATGAACCATCCTGCATTCAGTAAACAGTTCAGGTCAGACATTTATCTGGAGATGTAGGTTTTAAGGCTTGAAATGATACCAACATTCCTGGTGCATTTAATTTCAATTCCATTATGTTCGCAATGGATCTCCTGAAAAAGGTAGGTGAATGCATCTGACAAACGCTGTGATAATGATGCCGTAGGTATCCCATCCTACTTCAAAAATCTTCCTTCCAGGTTAAGTAAACAGTTGCCTGCATGTATTTAAGTATCCTGATGCTGAACGAGAATCCTTATCTCATCATAAATGCTAAACGGTTTGTGGGAACAATTTCCTGTACAGTTGTTTGCTCATCATACTGAACTGGTAACGTTAGATCGAGTGGTGACGTCATTGTGAGGTTTCAGTTCTATCAGTTTAACGAACTTGTAATTCTCTGGTATGATCTAGTCGTGTTTCCCCTGTGAAATGATATACTGACACCTGGATGTGGGTGCTTTTAATAACTCATGCCCATGATTATGTTTACTTCAGCTGGAGATGTACCAAAAGTTCCTCACCTTACAATTGAACTATATTCCAGTCCTATATTCCACAATATCCAGGTTGACATGGTCTAATGTCTCAACAGTAACTGGCAGGTATATGGGATTAGTCAGCACTTCAGTGATTTTGTATCATGCACCCACTGTAGGAAAAAAAAAATCGAAAATCGTGTGTAACAGTTCATCATTGAGACATACTGTTATATTATACCCAAAGTGAATTTTCTAATGTACCTTCCTGATTAAAGACGATTGTCTGTTTAGATGTTTTTATTTCTGCTTCAAACATATTAACACTTGCTCATAGGTCGTTTTATAAATGTTTTTACATCGTCAATATCGTATGTGCCTGGTGATATCTCCACAACTTTTCTGCTTCCTACATGTAATTTATTGCTAGCCTTGCTGATATTAGGAATACTGTTACATGTTTCCAGTCCAATAATGCAACACTCCATTCATCACTACTTAGATGTATCAATGGAAAGTAATCCGCATTTAATACTGCGAATGTTCTTTCACAGCCAGAGTGTATGATACTGCATCTAAATCACGACTGATGCACCGATGTGTGTATCATTCATGTTTTATGCGCTTGTCAAGATAAACATGAGGCACAAGTGACAGCAAAGATGTGAATGGAAGTCTTGGTAGCTCTGAAAATTGTAGAAGACATGGTTGCCAAAGAAGTAGCGCTGTAATGATTCTGTTGGCTATAAATCACCATACACGTTAAAATAGTATACAATATTTCGGTTCTTCTTCTTAACATATGCCAACCAATGGTTTCCAGATCCGCCAACGACATTTAAACCCACTATCCCATACTCTTTATTAGATTTTCACATCATTTGTGGCATTTCCGTCTGCATAAACACAGCACAAAATTTTGGAATGTTGAGCTTTTTGACGAATTTAAGCAGATCTCTATCAGTTATCGGTCTGTCTGGTAGCAGAGTCCGCACAGGCTAAGGAGGCCGATGTGCAGTGGCCAATTTTCGTCCAAATCGCTGGACGAATTCGTTCATTTGTTCGAAAGAGGAGGTCAGGAGGCCTGCAGTATTTGCCTCCTTTCGGCCGGTCGGCGATGACAGAATCGAGGAACAAGCTCTGAGATCTTTCTCAAAAGATTTTACAGAAACTTCTCGGTAAAAATTTTTTTCCGTTGCTTATAGCTTTATATGTCTGCTTCACGTTGATATGCCCATCATTTATTTAATGGTCATAGTTATTGTGAGACTTGCACGTAAGTAAGACACTGCGAATTTCGAAAAAGTTTGCAATGAAGAATAGAGGTCACTATGATTTTGTGTTTGGTGGATACTACACAATATGTTGCTGCATATGAAATTTAGCTGACGTATTGAACTTTTTTTTAGACTCTATCTGTCACCAGTATCAAGAAAATTGCTCTGATGTAGTACACTCATTTGCGATCATGCACGCCAGTGATAAAGCCAGAATGAAATATCCACAACATTCTTCATATTTCATAAAAGATTTGAGATATCGAAATGAGATTTTGGCAAATGATAGCATGCTAAGGGGAGAGTATTTTTCCATACGGTAATTATGCAAAAATTCCTTATCTACTGTATTATTCCGCTAACTACAGAATTTTTCGATGAAAAATGTAGTTTTTAAGAGCTATCGATGGCTGAGGAAACGAGGAATGCTATGAGTTTTGGAACAAATGAAGACATTAAACGTTTATTTTTGTACTGAGGATGTTCTTTTCCATCAGTTACTGACATTACTTTTCCTCAGTTTCTCACTTAATAAACCTAATAAACCAATACTTCATAATTCTCTCACAACTGCGTCTACAGAACACGTTAGTGAGGTGTCACTGTGTAAACTCCGCCATATTTTGGAAAAAGAATCAAGTTTTAACAAGGCAACAAGACAAATTTCTAGGTATCACTCAAAATTTGCCACTCATGACGTTTCTATGAAAGTTACAAGTGGTTAAGAAGCCAGGCGAAAATAAATCGCTGCTTTTGCTGCATTTTTAGCGGAACTATCTTTAGATACTGACCAAAGCAGAGGTGACAGATCTTTTTGAATGGTGACCATACAAGTTTGAGTGTGGATGGGTTCACTTAATATTTACAAAAAATGTGAGTGTAGACTTTAGGTTCTACCGATTTCGCCTCTACCTGTAACGTTATTCTGCATGCACTCCATAATTAGGGGCTTGTTTTCGATAAATAGCCCAAGACCTTCTCTGTGCGGTTTTAAATATAGTCCTTTCCTAATTGCGATAGGCTCCATACCTTTATTATGTCTCTTTGTTTCTTTTAGCTGCTCTTCTGTGCTTCTTGCATTCTTCTTGGTGTGAGTTACGGCCGTAGATCCAGCCCTTAGCAAGCCAACCAGAGACAGTCCTGCGAGCACTGGAAATAGAAAAGGGCTAACCCGACCAGATATCTTGGAATTGGAAGAACTCTGGGTGATTTTAACATGACTCCTTCTTCTTACATCCTTCTGCTGCTTCATGTTGTTTTTAGCTATGGACACAGCTTCTTGAATATTATTTTTCCAGGTTTTTTTCTTCTTCTTTAGTGCTCGATGAGCTGAGTTCATAATGTGACTTTAATTTATTCCAGCACCAAATTTAAATTTAGCATGTGTTGCTTTATCAACTGAAAATTCAGCAATATGCTGGCCTATGCCAGTGTCCCCCCTTTGAAGTATTTCATTACCTTTAGCAGCTAAAATCCTATCAGCAGCGTGTCGTTTCACCAAACCTTTATATGCCGCATAGGCTGTATAATGTTGCTTGCATGCATCGTCTAAGAAATCAATACCTTTCTCACCACAAGTCAAACGCTTCTCCAGCTTAGCTTCAGGCCCATCTTGCCCTCTGATGGTGACGTACTTCCCACCGCAAATTGTACAGTACTACACTGTTTGACGTTTGTGCGCACTGTTATATACCAAATCTCAAGCTTTCACCCAGATGACAATCTGAGCTGATTTGATCAGTTTGGTACATATGATTTTTCGAATGCTGTCTTGTATTTTGAAATATACACCACATCACCTAGTTTATCCATCCCCATGAATCCATAAGTTTAATACGATTATACACCATAATTACAAGCTCATTCCCACAGACATCAATAGTATGTATTTTTATCATTCTGTGATGAGTATGATTATGATGATTGATTGTTTGCTGAGCCATGACGACTGAATTACTTTCATATACATGACTTTATTGTTATGTTCATACATTACATAATATTTGTTTTCAAGTGTGAAAATGTTGTGCAGTGTTGTATTCCACACCAGTCCATTACAGTCTTGTAGGATTCACCGCTGTGACTGGTGTGCAGATTATGCGTGTAGCAGCTCGCTCCTGTCTACAGCAGCTCTTCAAAAACCTGTGCAACCTCACAGCCAGTCTTTGCTTTAACAAGTAGGCCCAGTGCAAATTTACAATACACATCTGTAGCCATTAGCATATATTTAAAGCCTCTAATCACCAGTGGATACTGTCCCATATCAATGAACCCACCTGCCATAAATCATCCAAACCTTCTATTACAAAATGTCTGCATGGGAATATTGTGCATGCTGGCTTATGTACTCACGAACAACCATCTCCATATTTTTTTACTCAGTGATATGTCTTTCCCACAACTCTGAAATTATTGACACAATTTCCTTTGAGTAAGCCATATATATAGCCATATATAAACAGACTTACAACCTGGTTACAAGTCTGGCGTTCAATTAAGGCTTCTTATTATTATTACAGAATGCCTGACATGGGTCTCTCTGTAAATGGCTGATAACCCAGCATGATGTTCTCATTTGACTGTACATAGTTTTTTAACACAATGTTTCAAAGGCTGAGCCTTAAATTAAGGTTTAATTGCTTAATAGTTACTATAATTATGGCCTTATTCCATCTAAGAGCACTCGCTGCAGTGCTCACTTATATAGAGAGCACCATCTTAATCTCTAGAGTTCGTATTCACACACTGCAATAAAAGACTAGCTGTACTTATGCAACATGAGCTGGGTTTCACGTTAAAAAAGAAAATGATATTCATCTATTTCAGCAAAGACAACTGTACAATGCAGAACCTCATACATAAAAAAACATTACGAAAAAATGGCGTTGCACATAGAGAAATCACAGTTGAGAATTGGAATAATTTTCCAGACCGCGTAGTGTAAAACATAAATAAAAGAAAATCATGACTGGTAACAGAAAAGTAATATATAAAGAAAAAAATATTATAGTAGGTTAATTGACTGAACACTGCTCTTTCCCCATTCCTCGACCACCATTTTGGGGCTTAATGTGGCTGTAATTAGTTTTAGTACACCAGTTCTGATTGGTTTGATGATTTGCTGTTGCTTGTGCCACAGGGTATGGTTGTTGTGATTGTTGTAATGTTTCTGTTTACGTAGGTTGAAGTGACTTTAGTAGTTTTGTTGGTTAATATTATTGTCACTGTGCTGCTCTCCCAGTTCATCGTGTTGTGCCGTATTATTTGTGTGTTGAATTGATTCTGTATGATTATTATTATATTACTATTACCATAGTTAAATTTGACATTATTTATCATGGGTTTTGCATCTTCTTAGATTAGATCTGTTGAATTCAAAACAGGTATGAATTCCTGAATATTCAGTTCTTTAGGTTTGTTAACTTTTCCTTGATGTATATGGGCAATTTTGCCTCCGGTATCCTCAACACATCATAGTACGACACAGGTTATCCCGGATTTTTTGGGGTGTTTCTCAAAATATTTTCGTACACTACCTTAATGCGACTGAAAAAATCCTTACATGGTTGCTCCTGGGCTCCAGCACACCAGTACCTGGCTAGGAAAGATTTCTCGAACCCGTCATTTGTACGACAGTACTTCAGTGCCTCTGTGTTTCCCCTGGATGTAGCCAATGGCAAAGCATACCTCTTGAGCATCCAACCATGATCTTGGAGTTGCTCCATGGAATTCGCGAATAAACACAACAAAGTGAATATTCAGTTTATTTGGTAAAACACTTGGAATTGCCAAAGCTGGATTACATTGTTCTCGAGTAGCATAGAGGTAAAAATTGGTGCAGCCCTCATATTGCATGGCGAATCGAATAACAATGCTGACTGATTGTCATGCTCTACGTCTTGAGTAAAATTTCGGTCTGTGCTGAAGACATGGTTTCTGATTTCTGTGAAATTTAAGGTCGACACAACGTATTGGATTGTCGAAATTTCACTAGCACAGTTTAACGCCAAGGATATTGTTGAAGACTTCAAATCCAATTTTTGTAAATAGTTTGGTCAATGGATTAGTCGATTGACGTACTTGAGTGGTAGATTATTGCACTGCAGATCTCAGTTCGACTACGCTATTCTCAGTATGATCCACGGTTATCTAATCGGCTGTTTAGACCATTACCTGAATTTAATGCAGATCTTAAAAATGTAACTTTCTGCACTATTAGAATAACTAATAACAGTGCTTACTGCTTCGTTCAAGGATTTACAACAACGGTAGTTGTGCTGCAAAATGTTTGGTGAGAGGAACAATCTAGCAGCATCTGATTCTATTGTTGTACCAATGCGCAGATGAATTTTGAACTGTTCTAAGCAAGCACTTGGCAGCAAGGAAGCCAGCATGAGTAAACGTGAATTTCAAACTTACAAATGCACTCCAGCGATGAAAATTCTTCTTCTCTCAGAGTGGAAGTGTGGACTCTTTTTACTTTCTTTCGACTCGTTTTTGGTTATCATGAAATTCATGGAACAGGAAAATTACACATCCTTTTAGTTATAAAAGTGATTAACAGCTTACAAAATGACCTATCAGTGGGCATCAGTTGTAATGTGTAATGTATTTGAAAGCTAAAGAAATGGTACTGCTCGTTCTATCTTGTGGCTCATGGTTTCAAACAAATTAATTTTATTGGAAGCCAGCAATAAACTTTGTGTTTGAAATATCACTCGAAGATGCAGGTTCGAATATTGGCCACAAGAAAAGTGTGCATTCACTGTCTCAGTCACCAGGTTTGTCGGACAGAAATTGAAATGCATCACACACAATAATACTTTATTATTGATAAATCTCACCTCATAAGGTGGGAAAATATATATTACAGTCAGTATGAATGTAAGTGATTAAGATAACATTGTGAACGATGAACAATGGCCTTTGATTTCCAATCAAGCATTTCATTTTTTTCTTTTAATTTACTACAAGAACCTTGTGATGATCATCTGCCAAGGAGAAGGACGGACAAAAAGGAGCTTAAAATGTTAAAATGCCCTTAATGTTGTTTTGTCGTTTCTAGTAGTCAGCGAGTAGAAAGGAAAGTCGGCAAAGAGTTTAAATTTTCGTGCTCATAATGTCTCTGGAAACTTAAGCGATAGCTAATAGTGATAAAAAAAAGACATAGCGACCGGCTTAATACAATGTATTACACGTTCCCATCTTCTCTGGATAATATGTTACTTTTTCATTCTTTATCCTTATACTTACTTCGCTATATCCTTACAGAGCTCCGTGGGAAATCACGAGAAGAGGAAACTGGAAATATCTGCAATGTGGTGCTATTGAAGAATGTCATAAAGGAAGAGAACAGATAAAGTATGAAATACAGAAGTAATAAACAGAACAGGTTAGGTAAAAAGTACAGCGGATACTTACAGGCACTGGATATGTTAGTGGAAGATCCGCTAGAGCTACAGGAAAACCTAACTTAATGTTGGAAGGGGCTGCAGATGGGGGAAGCAGTGGGCGAGGACCCTCAGTAACTGCGAAGATCAGGACGTCAATTAATATCCTAATTCTCTTTACATATACTGGAGGAAGCTACATGCAGTTTTATTGTAATTTTCTTGGAGTTGCTGAATACAAAATGGGAACTCTGCATTAGAAACGCAAGGACAAGATCCCATATGATCTCTTAGGATTAGCACCTTTTAGCTTGGGACCAGGAGGTAGGGCTATCCTGAGCAGCTGAACACTAAGCCAGGCGAGTCGTAGCACTGTCTGGGCCTTGCGCCCATCCTGCTGCTGGACGCATAGCAGCTGATTAAGAACGCTTCACGCTATGGGTCGTCCAGCTGACTTCTTCAGAAAATCAGGTAACACGGCGGACTGACACCTGAATTTGGACTGATTCACAGATTTAGAAAGCCCGAGGCTGCTGACCGTAACTTTTGGCAAAGTAACTTTGGTTTTCCGACAGAACCTAGGAAGTGCTGATCGTCCGTTGGCGGCAGACCGGCCAGTTGTTAATTTGGTACAGAACTTCTTGTCGGTTAGCAGCAATCATTTAGCAGAGGAAGCAGCCGAATGCTAATTCCACAAAATACTAATATAGAACCCAGTGCATTGGCTGGTGAAAAATTAAAGTGCGCGCAGAGGACATCAACGGAATTCTTTAGAACTGCATCTTTCTCTAGTTTAGTACAGCAAAACTGTTGCTAAACAGGGAATTTGTTGGTCTATAGAGTAGCATAGCACAGGTTGGAATAATATAAATCCATCTTAATGGTGCCAGAAAGAAACGAGATTCACATGGAACCCGTTGAGTACGAGGTCGCAAGTTCAGTCTTTAGTAAGGCTGATTTGAAAGTGTTGTGTTAAAAATTATGAGAGCAAAAAAGTTAATTGCTAATGACTCACTATGTGCATCAGGAACGGACAGAAAATGAGTGTCCAGGAGGTGCAGAGATCAACTTTCTGTGGGATTTACGTGTTACACTTAACACAACGGACATTGTCGACATTCAGGAAATGTTCAAAACAAACCATTAACTTTCACCATGAACACCGTATGAAGAATGGTGAGCCACAGTGATAAGAAAGGTTCCAACTAACAAGATCGAAGGCGAACTCTGCGTTACAAACCGTGCAGGACGTTCAGCTATGCAACCACTGTTAAAGAATGCACACAGAATCATATTGGTGTAACGGGGTGATGAGAAATGATGAAATGTGATGGCGTGCAACCGAATGTCGTCCTGTCAATTGTATCGAGCATCCCTGAAACGCACAAGCACCAGTTTCTGTAAAATGTGCGCCTTGTCCTCTCTGAAATAGCCGTAGTTTTTCTTATGCACTTCACGGACATATTGCTGCAGACTTATTCGAAATCTGATCATAATTGATTTTTTACTGTGCTGGGGATGATCTTCCATATACGTAGTTACGTATGTTTAGTACCCGTTCCTTGGACAACTATTATCCTCTCTACGTTTCACTGGAGACGGTATTTGTGGCTCCTTGTCCGACGAGGATGACGAACTACAGGTCTCGACATCTGTTTCGGTATCACTTTCGCTTATTAAGCACGTATCGTTATCATTGTACTCCTCATGTACACTGTCTGCACAGTCGAGCGTATACGACACCACATATTCCACTGACTAATCTTGCAGAAAAGTGAATATTGCATCTGCCACTTCTGTCTCACTCTGTAAATTTCCCTGGATTCCTTTCTGACGAAATGTCAACTCCGGCAACTGTTGTTGTAGATATAACACAATGTTTGCTTTGTTTACCGTTGCCATTTTCTCTGGAAATTGTGGGCCGGGAGTCCCCCACACGGGGAAGTTCGGCAACCGAGGGCAAGTACTTATTGCATTCGACGCCACATTCGGTGACTTGCGCGTCGGAGATGGGGATGAAATGATGATGAGGACAACACAACACCCAGTCCCTGTTCGGAGAAAATCTCCTGCCCCAACCGGGAGTCGAACCCGGACCCCTTGGCGTGGCATTCCGCCGGGCTGACCACTCAGCCAACGGGGCGGACGCCATTGCTCTGATTTCTATCAACAGCACAGCCACTGCAACACTGTTGAGAATTACTCGTCGACTAAGCATTTCACCTACGCTCCCCCTGTAGGCATTAGCAGTCAGTATTGTGGTTTCATGGTAGACAATATGTGAGGCGTCGAATGCCGTAAACATCATTGGCTGTTTGCGACCTCGCAATAGAGGAGTTCCTTGTTAGTCTAGAGAGCGACCAGTAATCATTGTTTCCTTGGCAGTCGGTGAGCAAGGACTCCTCCATCGGTGGGCAACACAGAATGACATCTTCCCCACCAGCAGCAATCAGCCGCAGGCAGTCTTCTAATCAATGACTTGCAAAGTTTGGCGAGATTATGCGAGCTTACGCAAATGGGTAACGAGACTTAGAAATTGTGTGTAGACGCGCTGATAGGAGCAAGTAATTGTTGCGAACACTGTAAATTTGTAGAGAGTTTCAGGGCTCATTCACTGCCCAACCATGGACGTGGTGTTGTTTCAGCGTAGTTACACAGTCACTGAGACGGTGCCGTGAATTTGTATTTCCACAGCTGATTTAGTGGATGACGTCCTTACACATGTTCCCATTACCATCTGGTCTTTGCCTAGACGTTCAAATCTCTCAGGTTAATCGAGTATTCATGCTGTGTTCTTGGCGTTTCTATGTTTCAGTTAGATGTTGCAATCAAATTTATGTTCAAGAGTTTAAACAGTAGAACTTTTGTAATGAAACCCGTTCGCTTAGGAATTAGTTTTCATTTCGTAGTCAAATAATCTACTTATTTTATTAATTATATATTACTAAGCAGTTGTATACACGATTCATGTTTCCTCAGGGCCACACTTTTCTAAATAACTTTATCTGTTATACACAGTTTTAATTAAAGTAAATGAGCCTATGATATTTAAAGACTTTTAAATGACCGCTAGCATCAGGGAGACGTGTCGGACTGCATCAACCTAAACGATACACTCATGACTCAGAAAAGTATTTTAGGATCTGCTACGATACCTAATGGATGCTAAGTTCAATTATTGAATTCTTCAAGTGATAAACTAAGTCCGATTTGTTTTAAAAGCGCTAGGGTTTCCTTCGCTACGACAGTATGCCAAGGAGAACAGATCGTCTGGATTGAGCAACATTAGGGAAGAAGTGTCCTTTAATGATAAAGCTGATTAAATTAAGGACGCCTTACGATTTACTTAGCTTGCTGTGTGAGGCTCTTATATAAGCTGCACATGTTGCTGGGAGGGATCTGGTATTTGGTGATAAATAAAAATTTTTGCAGCGTACGTAGTGTGCCGAAATATTTGTATTTCCTCAGTAACCACCTTCAGTTGACTCTAGCTGTCACCTTCGGCTTCACAGTATTCCAAGAGGAAAACATTACTACGACAATCTGCGTAACTGCACATCCAGTGGAAAATCATAATAACTAGATCAAAACATTTTTTTAAGTTTCATTTCGCAAACTTACGGAATAATATTACTGTACAGAATCACACAACCATCATGAGTGCACACTCCATTTATAAAACAAAGGCTCCACACTGGCTTATCAATTACGTAAAACAGAGTACGTAAGAAGTTCATAGCACTTTACAGTGTACCATGGGAGTGGGGACTAGTTGTAGCTATGGCACTTTAGGGAAGACTGAGCGGGCACGCAGCGGAAGCGCCGATGGGCTGTTAAGCGCATGGTCAACATGTGGCTTGAGTGAGCAATTGCGTCGATTACTAAATATTGTTTGAAATATAACAATTGTACTCCCTAGAAACATTGACTTAGGAATGATTATGTAAATGTTTAGGGTTGTTTTCACTTCGTCTGATACGTAATTTTCTATTATGTAATAAACATTCCTATGTCTATGTTTCTAGCGAGTGCAATGTTTTGTTTCAAACAATATTTAATAATCGATGTAATAGCTCACTCTCACCATCTGTTGACCAAGCGTGTAACAGCCCGCTGGGGCTTCCGCTGCGTGACCGCTCAGTCTTTCTTGATGGGCCATAGCTATAACGGCACCACGGACGAACCAGTCTCCTCCCCGGGGCACATTGTTTGTACAATGGACGCTTTATTTATTCTGTTTTATGTATCTGACAAGCCAATGTGACGCCTTTGTCTTACAACTGGAGTGTCCACTCGTGAAGGTTGTGCGAGTCTGCACAAAAATATTATTTCCAGAAGGTAAACAATAAAAAAATTTTAAAAAATTAATTTTATCTGGTTACCGTGTTTTTTAACCGTATACTGGATATATAGTTACGCAGACTGGAATATTGTGGATCCGAAGATGACAGCTGGTCTCTGTCGAAACTGGTCACTGAGGAAATAAAAATATTTCAACACGCGATCTTAGGTGCAAAAATTTTTCTTTGCCTTATATACGCATTGTACTCATCAAATATCTCGATAATCGACAGTTACAGCACTCAGCAGGTTTGTGAGGCTTGCTCGGACTGCGTAGCTGTTGGTTTTCTGTTCGAAATAGGCACGAATTCGCGCTCGAATCCCAGTCTGATAAACAGTTTTAACTTGTTACGTCCGGTCAACTGACTATAGTTGTTTTATGTATGTGGGTTCATAAATAAATCACCTGTCAAGGATACTTTAGAGGACGTCTTCAGTTCTTACAAGCAGCAAACAATAAAATCATCAGTAATTGTTTCCGTTAGAAGTTCATCACAGACTTTGGGAAAATGCAAAAGATGAGAACAGAAGCATTTCAGATATGGCGTTGCAGAGGAATTTCGATGATTAAGTGGGCTGAAAGATAAGGAATTAGTAAATTCCCTGAAGAATCAGCGAGGAAGTGGAAAGGGAGAAAGCTATGAGTGAAAGAATAAACAGGATGATAGGACTTCATGCTAGAGGGAGCCATATAGGGCAAAACGGGAAAGAAACAAACGCATCCATAAATCATTGATAATGTTGGATATTGCTCTGAGATGAAGATGTTGGCAGAACTAAGGAAATCATAGCAGGTCCCATCAATAATCTAAACGTTGATAAATGTTCTGCATTACCTGCTAGTAAGTAAGCGTGACTCTAGTCTGTTCGATTGTAGGCTGGTCTTGCCAACTGGACTACATCTGGCAATCCATAATGTATGTGAATACCCCACAGTGGTGCCATGTCTCTTATTCCACTTTGCACATTGGTCTTTTGTCTCCTCCTTACCTGATGTCTCCATGAAAACATCCTACAAAATTTGATATTACAACACTATTCATTTTATTTTTCACACGTTCTTTTAGAAAATGCCTGTACAGCAACTTACGTGTTTCATTCGAAGCACGGGGTCAAAATACCTCTATTCCGGTGATTGGTTTACTTAAAAGACGAGCCTTTAATTACCGTTAATTATAAACGCCTTAGATTCAATTAAACGCCTAGGTATTACAATCACAATCAAATTAAACTGAAAGAACACACAGAAAATGTTGAGGGGAAGGCAAACCAAAGATTGCGTTTTATTGGCAGAACAGAGGATGCAACAGGTATACTAAAGAGTACTGCTGCGTGGTGTGGGATCCTTACCAGACAGGATTAACGGAGCACATCGAGAAAGTTCAAGGAAGAGACCGGTGTGTCAGACCCACCATACTTGCTCCGGACACTGCGAGAGGGCTGTACAAGCAATGATCACACGCACGGCACAGCGGACACACCAGGAACCGCGGTGTTGGCCGTCGAATGGCGCTAGCTGCGCAGCATTTGTGCACCGCCGCCGTCAGTGTCAGCCAGTTTGCCGTGGCATACGGAGCTCCATCGCAGTCTTTAACACTGGTAGCATGCCGCGACAGCATGGACGTGAACCGTATATGCAGTTGACGGACTTTGAGCGAGGGCGTATAGTGGGCATGCGGGAGGCCGGGTGGACGTACCGCCGAATTGCTCAACACGTGGGGCGTGAGGTCTCCACAGTACATCGATGTTGTCGCCAGTGGTCGGCGGAAGGTGCACGTGCCCGTCGACCTGGGACCGGACCGCAGTGACGCACGGATGCACGCCAAGACCGTAGGATCCTACGCAGTGCCGTAGGGGACCGCACCGCCACTTCCCAGCAAATTAGGGACACTGTTGCTCCTGGGGTATCGGCGAGGACCATTCGCAACCGTCTCCATGAAGCTGGGCTACGGTCCCGCACACCGTTAGGCCGTCTTCCGCTCACGCCCCAACATCGTGCAGCCCGCCTCCAGTGGTGTCGCGACAGGCGTGAATGGAGGGACGAATGGAGACGTGTCGTCTTCAGCGATGAGAGTCGCTTCTGCCTTGGTGCCAATGATGGTCGTATGCGTGTTTGGCGCCGTGCAGGTGAGCGCCACAATCAGGACTGCATACGACCGAGGCACACAGGGCCAACACCCGGCATCATGGTGTGGGGAGCGATCTCCTACACTGGCCGTACACCACTGGTGATCGTCGAGGGGACACTGAATAGTGCACGGTACATCCAAACCGTCATCGAACCCATCGTTCTACCATTCCTAGACCGGCAAGGGAACTTGCTGTTCCAACAGGACAATGCACGTCCGCGTGTATCCCGTGCCACCCAACGTGCTCTAGAAGGTGTAAGTCAACTACCCTGGCCAGCAAGATCTCCGGATCTGTCCCCCATTGAGCATGTTTGGGACTGGATGAAGCGTCGTCTCACGCGGTCTGCACGTCCAGCACGAACGCTGGTCCAACTGAGGCGCCAGGTGGAAATGGCATGGCAAGCCGTTCCACAGGACTACATCCAGCATCTCTACGATCGTCTCCATGGGAGAATAGCAGCCTGCATTGCTGCGAAAGGTGGATATACACTGTACTAGTGCCGACATTGTGCGTGCTCTGTTGCCTGTGTCTATGTGCCTGTGGTTCTGTCAGTTTGATCATGTGATGTATCTGACCCCAGGAATGTGTCAATAAAGTTTCCCCTTCCTGGGACAATGAATTCACGGTGTTCTTATTTCAATTTCCAGGAGTGTATAAGCACTTCGTTGGAGGACATTATAGAGAAGATACAGAAGCATTTAAAAGTCTAATTCAAGAATTAGAATTTGCACCTGGAAAACATAATGCTCAAGAAACGCCATGGGATTCAGAGAATATTTATGTCTTGCTGCAGCACCCCTACAACTACCACAGAAACAGTCGATTTTGACTGCACAGAGTAGGGCACTTTGTCCCATACCAGCCAAACTGTGGAAGCTGGAATCAAAAATAGCCTGATAATGTGCAGTGATTGAGGCAAAATTTGCATGAGCCAGAAGGAACCAGACATTAAGCTGAAATTATAGAACACCAAATCCAAGGGCAAACAGGAATGCACGAGGTGCTTCATTGCTATGAAATCTGCTAGGCAAAGGATTGGCGGCAGAAATGTCTCTGAAGTACATGAGAATCCGCAAAATGAATTTGATAGAGCTTGAGAATGTAGGGGAAACGCTACAAGAAGAAAGGAAGGGTACCAGCACGCTAGCTTTGCACCTTGTAAGTACAGCTGTGATGGGGCGGACCCCAGGAATGTGTCAATAAAGTTTCCCCTTCCTGGGACAATGAATTCACGGTGTTCTTATTTCAATTTCCAGGAGTGTATTATCGAAAAACAGGGGAGAAAGTGTTACGGATACGATACAGGATATGGGGAGGACATCGTTGAAACAAAGACGTTTCTTGTTGCGGAGGGACCTTCTCACGAAGTTTCAATCACCAACTTTCTCCTACGAATGCGAAGATATTTTGTTGATGTCGACCTACACAGAAAGAAACAATCATAACAATAAAATAAGGGAAATTAGAGCTCACACGGAATGTTCGTTTTTCCACGTGCTGTTCAAGAGCGAAATAGCAGAGAATTATTGCGAAGCTGGTTAGATGAACCCTCTGCCAGGCTCTTAACTGTGATGTGCAGAGTAGTCATGTAGATGTAGATGTAAAATCGATTTAGATACATCGGCATCTTATATAGTACTTTGCCTAAGCAAAATCCAATTTCTCTTTCGAAATCGTACGATCAAACGTAATCGTATGATATACGTCACAACAAAATTCTGTTTGATTTTTTCGATATTTTTCTAGTGATTTTGTAAAAATATTTTCAGTCCTTTGCTTCATCTTCAAATTCGGTGCAATCAGGATATTATAAACATGATATACATGCCATCGGAACCACCTATTTGTGAGAGACTTCTAGTGTCATTTGGATGCACTGAATCATCATCACCATAGCTTGAAATTACACTGAACTTAATTTGAGTAATTATAATGTAGGAGTTGTGTGACACCAATGAATGAGTCACAAGCCGCAAAAATAGAAATATCAGCCCCAGCTGAAGTAAGGCACTTGGCACTTGACGTTTGGCACTTGGTTAGTTCTGGTGTCACAGTATTGATGTGTGTAGGCAGCAGACGATAGATGTGCGTTTATTTCCAGGATGTGATGTATTCTTTTTTCTGTAGTGAATGTGACAACACTGACTCACAGAAGTATCAAGACATTTCAGTGCATCGATGTTATGTTACTGATAGTGTAGAGAACAATAATAAAGCGACATTATTCGGAGTTTTGTTCGTTGTTTATGAAGTTAATCAACACGTCAGTCAACGTATAAAGCAGTGGACCTGCAAACCTGGACGGCAACTGACTACAAAATATGTAAATCCTTGGGAGTTTTGGATTTGGAATTACGTTACTAGTGTTAGCATGAAATGATGCTATTTAAAATAAACTGTAGATGAATCTCAAGTTGCAGACTGCTTATATCTTGTTGTAGATTTCTTAAAAGAATTAAATCACTTCTGCCACAGGAATGGCAAATTTCACAATTATCAGCACTGTGGTGTTTATAACCTCCCAGCTCTAATAGTAAAAAAGATACAAGTCAATTTTGTTAAGCACTGTACGCACTGCTGTGCACAACAAGCAATTGAGTGGAATAATTTGCAGGGAAGTCTACATGTCAGAAGGAACAAAACGCTTTTTTTGAAGCGCCTGATGTGTTGGCTGCTCTGCTCAACAGATGTGTTGGGGCAATGGTGTCAACCTGCTTTATTGAATGGAGACCTTTAGTGTGAGAGGGGGCAGAGGGGATGGATAGAGGGATGGGTACATGGGGGTAGGAGTAATGGGGCAACAGTAGATGGGGGCAGGAGTGGATGGTGGCAAGAGCAGATGGATAGAGAGAAAGGAGGGAGGATGGGAGTGGAAGGGTGAGGTGAAAGAGAGATGAGGAGGAGGAGATGTACAGGAAGAAATGTAAGGAGGCTTATTGTAAATTACAAGAGCTATATGTGTGGATGGACATGGCTGAGCAGAGAGAAGAAGGGAGAATATGCACAGAGAGTGAGGGTAGGAGCTGGTCAGAAAGAGGGGAGCGATGAGATGGACTGAGAGAGGGGGGAAGAGGAGATGAAAAGAGAGATGTAGGAGGTGGAGGTGAACAGAGAGAGAGAGAGAGAGAGAGAGAGAGAGAGAGAGAGAGGAGTAAATGGAAAGATAGGGGTGAGGAGTAAATGGAAAGATAGGGGTGTTGGATATGGACAGAGCAGGGGAGGATGAGATGAAGAGAGAGAGGGGGAGGAGGATGTGGGCACAGAGAGAATGGGGAGGAGAAGATTAACAGAGAGATGGGGTAGGAGACAGAAAGAGATGAAGAGAAGAAGAGACAGAGAATGGGGTGGAGGTGAAGGACTGATAGATGTGAGAGATGTGGTGGACAGAGAGAAGGCTGGAGAGGAGGGGAGAGAGATGGATAGAGAGAAGGCGGAGGAGGGGGAGGTGTAGGAGGCACGAGGAAGGTGGGGAGGGGTATTCGGTAGGTATAAAGGAAGAGTTCGTGAGAATGCAGGTGTAAGAGGAGATGGGGTGTAAGGTATAAGTAAATAAATAAGTAAATATCGGGGCAAGCTGTGGATATTGATCACCACTTCAAGGCCCTCATTATCTCTATTTTATAGTTCCTATACTAAAAGAGGCATTATTAATTTACCAGCTGAGCCAGTTTGGTACTGTCGAGTGCGATAGATGGATTGTGATCATCTCTGCACATTATCAGCAGCGGCCGAACAGGTGGCGTGGCGGCGGCGCTACGAAGAATTTATGATTCCGTGTCGCGGACGGCTACGGCGCTCTCTCACAGCCTCAGCCGGCAGTCAGTCAGATAACCCCAGTGACTGATAATCTGTCATGATCACTATTCCCACTATGATACTTCGCTGCCTTGGTTAAGATACGCGTTTAATACAGCAGTGCATGAGGCTCACAGACAGAACCCCGCCGCCCTGACATTTGCTTTTAAGCGAAATAGCCCTCTGTCAAACTTGTGGTCGCTAAACGAAATCATTACAGAACAAATGGACGCTGCACAAAGCTGAATCAACTGGATGCGTACGCGGAAATACACTCCTGGAAATGGAAAAAAGAGCACATTGACACCGGTGTGTCAGACCCACCATACTTGCTCCGGACACTGCGAGAGGGCTGTACAAGCAATGATCACACGCACGGCACAGCGGACACACCAGGAACCGCGGTATTGGCCGTCGAATGGCGCTAGCTGCGCAGCATTTGTGCACCGCCGCCGTCAGTGTCAGCCAGTTTGCCGTGGCATACGGAACTCCATCGCAGTCTTTAACACTGGTAGCATGCCGCGACAGCGTGGACGTGAACCGTATGTGCAGTTGACGGACTTTGAGCGAGGGCGTATAGTGGGCATGCGGGAGGCCGGGTGGACGTACCGCCGAATTGCTCAACACGTGGGGCGTGAGGTCTCCACAGTACATCGATGTTGTCGCCAGTGGTCGGCGGAAGGTGCACGTGCCCGTCGACCTGGGACCGGACCGCAGCGACGCACGGATGCACGCCAAGACCGTAGGATCCTACGCAGTGCCGTAGGGGACCGCACCGCCACTACCCAGCAAATTAGGGACACTGTTGCTCCTGTTGCATTCGCAACCGTCTCCATGAAGCTGGGCTACGGTCCCGCACACCGTTAGGCCGTCTTCCGCTCACGCCCCAACATCGTGCAGCCCGCCTCCAGTGGTGTCGCGACAGGCGTGAATGGAGGGACGAATGGAGACGTGTCGTCTTCAGCGATGAGAGTCGCTTCTGCCTTGGTGCCAATGATGGTCGTATGCGTGTTTGGCGCCGTGCAGGTGAGCGCCACAATCAGGACTGCATACGACCGAGGCACACAGGGCCAACACCCGGCATCATGGTGTGGGGAGCGATCTCCTACACTGGCCGTACACCACTGGTGATCGTCGAGGGGACACTGAATAGTGCACGGTACATCCAAACCGTCATCGAACCCATCGTTCTACCATTCCTAGACCGGCAAGGGAACTTGCTGTTCCAACAGGACAATGCACGTCCGCATGTATCCCGTGCCACCCAACGTGCTCTAGAAGGTGTAAGTCAACTACCCTGGCCAGCAAGATCTCCGGATCTGTCCCCCATTGAGCATGTTTGGGACTGGATGAAGCGTCGTCTCACGCGGTCTGCACGTCCAGCACGAACGCTGGTCCAACTGAGGCGCCAGGTGGAAATGGCATGGCAAGCCGTTCCACAGGACTACATCCAGCATCTCTACGATCGTCTCCATGGGAGAATAGCAACCTGCATTGCTGCGAAAGGTGGATATACACTGTACTAGTGCCGACATTGTGCATGCTCTGTTGCCTGTGTCTATGTGCCTGTGGTTCTGTCAGTGTGATCATGTGATTTATCTGACCCCAGGAATGTGTCAATAAAGTTTCCCCTTCCTGGGACAATGAATTCACGGTGTTCTTATTTCAATTTCCAGGAGTGTACGTAAAGCTCACGCATGGGAAGGTGGAGCGCAGATACAATGCTCGCAGTCGGCCGACCACACTAAGGCGGGAGACAGTTCTCTGTGACCCAATACATTCCGTTCATCCAAATCTTCGCTAGCAGGTCCACCAGGAGCTTACTATAGTATCGGAAAACCCTCTACATTGTTGCGTAATTCCCTTATTCAAATGTATCTCCAGTGACAGCTTTCTTCCACAATAAATATTTTTGTGTTAGCAAATACACTTTGTATGACTTTAATGTATTCCCGATACTTACTTTTTCAAATTAAATTCATAACACACAAGTATTTTACGCTACGAAATACAAGAACCCTAGACGCGTTTCCAAGTGAAATTCACTTATTTCTTTTTTCTAAAAAAAAAAAAGCGCTAAGCATCCTTTCGTCTGATAACTCGTCTACGTCACTGGAAGGACTGTGTAGCTTCGATCTGGTACGTATTATGACCCCTCAGAATTACTGTTCTTTAGAGGTTAGTGACTGAATGTGATACACCATGCACTTCATTCTGTAAAAAACTGATAGCAGCTGACGGTATTCAACTAGTTGTTTTTGCCTTTGTTGACTGTGATTTTTCTTTTTTTTTTTTGCTCGTTCTGGAAATCGTAAGATGATTATTTTCAATTTCTTCCACTTTGGTGTTTAATAACTTTTGAGTACATGATCGAATAAGAAGATGACTCGAGCAATAAAACTCGTTTTCTGCACGCAACAAAGTTACTGAAAATGCGTCCATTTAAAGAAAAAAAGGAGTTCCTGGTGAAAGAAATAAACGTTGTTCTTTATCGAATTTGGTGGTGTCTGATACGTAACGCGTTTGTCGATACAGATTAGACTGGGAGTTCTGGGCCGAGCTTAAAACGTTCCGCGGACGGTTTCCCGAGAGGAGAAAAAAAGAGGAACGAAAATTAACAACAGCGAACCTCACTGCACTCAATTATGCTATTTCGCAGAGTTTATATGGGGAACGTTTTTGAAAGCGGGAAAACACCGAAAGCGTAAAAAAAGGCGAAACGGCGAAGAGCGAACACGGCACATGAACGTCAGCTTTTAGTTATTTAATAACAAAAACAGTTTATATCAATTACATATTTCCGCAGTCGATCCATTAACACCGCAAGCGTTCCGTGCAGCACGGCTGGTTCTCTTTCTCTCTCCTGGCCGTGTCGCGCTGCACTCGGCCCGCAGTAGCAGTAATTATGCAAATCGACCTCTCGCCGACCATCGACCGCGACCGTATCTGAACACCGGCCGCCGTACAGCCGGTTCCGTTCCGCAGTGCTACGCGCCAAAGTGGCCGAATGGATTCAGAGAACGTCGCACCATCGGCGTTCCCAGTGTCAGAGTGGCCGCCGGTGAGGGAGGTGGACTTTTTCCCTTCTCGAGGACTAGCAGGCGCGGTAATTATTTTTGGCACCTGCGTTGTTACGTATGCAAATACAGCGCGCAGCCAGTTAATGGAGTATCCGTGTCGCAGCGGGCAGTTTTCGAGGAGTATACAGCGCCGTGTCTTGGCGGCCGCACGCACGCTGCAGGGAGGGTGAGGGGTTTGTGGGGTGAAGAGGGAGGGGAGGAGGTTCTACACCGGCGCTAATTGCGTAAAACGAGTGGGCCGCTTTGTCCTGCGCCTCCTACTGGAGGCGCGTCTGGGCTATTGTTTCCTCACAGGTTGCCGCACAGGCATACGTGGCGCAGTTTCATAGAGCGCCAGTGTCTCTACGGCGCAGACGTGACATCAGATACCACACCCAAACAGGAAGTACTGTTATCAAACATATACACTAGATCACTTCACCAAACTCAGTATGGAGCAGTGTAAAATATACAACCCCATAAGGTTCAATACTTGGTCCAGTTCTGCTCTCAGCGTACACAAATAACTTTCCAATTAATTTAAATGACAGTTCATGTAATGTATTATTTACAGGAGATACAATGTCCGACTCAACCATACCAGATGCTGCACAGATGATAGCTTGACAGTCACATCTACTATGTACCACAACAGTCACTATGACATCCGTTCAAAAAGGCACGAATGGTACTATTGTCTTTACGTTTGCAGCAAATGCCAAGGTTTTAATTTGATCAATAGTTATTTGAATGACATTATCTTCATGGGGCAGCCGGTCGCGTCCCAGCACAGTTTTGTAGTGCAATAGGAACATTGACGACAATCTGGGGGTTGTTGGTGTGTCCACCTTTGTTCTCGGAAATGAGAGGGAGAAAGCTCTCCGAGGTGGTACTGGGTGGTTATTGGTTGCAGTGGTAATCTTTTAGGATTAATGGCACGATGGGTATGCTGAAGAGCTTAGTATTTATTTAAGTAACTCATTTATAATCTCTTTGATAATTTATAAAAGAGGTGCCAGTTACTAACCCCTTCTTTAATAAATGTCAGACTCAATTTATTCTTATCAACAGCCTAAGCTTACAAGAGACAATTACTATTCTGTACATTGAAACTTCCTGTCAGACTAAAACTGTGTGCCAGACCGAGACTTGAACTCGGGACCTTTGCCTTTCGCAGGCAAGTGCTCTACCGACTGACCTACCCAAGCATGACTCACGCCCCGTCTTCGCAGCTTTACTTCTGCCAGTACCTCGTCTATTCTGTAAATTGTTCTTGTTAATTACGAAACTACAAATGCTATCTATTCATTGAGACAAAGACAGATCGTCTATGTTCAAAGCTATGCCCCAGAATAGATAATGATTACTTATCTTGCAGTTGATGGGTGTGTCACCAGATCTTATCACCAACTTCTCGCTGAGAATATTACTTCTGTATACTTCAGCTGCTGCTGCCTGGCGTAGCTATATGTTGGCTCCTCAAAGCGGACACTCGCTAGTCGATCATACTACTACTCTCTGAATCCTCTCTCAGAGTCTCTTGCTTATGTTCCATTCTAAGTCGCTGCTGACCTTCTATAATGTCTGTTCGGGATATTTCCATTAGCTGGCTCCTTCGTCCCGTAAACACTTTAATGTTCCATTTCTCTTATAGGTTTCCACTCGACGTTACCACTTACGTAAGCTTCCTTTAGCGTCAGGGCTTGTGCCTCTTGGCGCAGTTTCAAACACATCAATCACGTGTTTTATCTGTGATTCGACTTGCTACTTGATGTCCCTAATTTACTTAACATATAGTAAACTTCTGTTGACGTCTCACTGTTGTTCAAATAGTGTCTTAATGCGCGTGTATTGATCTTACGCGTCTTATCTCTCTTCCCTTCAAAAATATCCTCCACTATGGTTTCCCAATTCTTAAACTCTGATATTCTAATTTCATGAACTTAAAATTGTTCTCCTTTCATTTGATCTGACAAGTATTCGAAGTAGTTCCCTCCTGATTGCACAGACTTTTTCCAGCGCTTCTGCCACTGATGATAACATTTCTGGAACTCATCTTGTGTAATATCCTCCAAGACTCTCGTCACAGCTTTTTGGACATCTTGTGTTGTTTGAAAATGGTGTCCCTTGATCACCGTTTTGACTCTTGGAAATACAAAAAAGTCGCACGGAGCGATATCTGGTGAATAAGATGGCCATTGTAGTATTGAAATTTGTTTTGAGATGAAAAATTGCCATACTGACAGAGCAGTATGGGATGGCGCATCATCGTGACGCAGAATCCAATTATCAGCAATGTTGGCACGGAGTCGAGAACTCTTTAACGAAGTCTTTCTAAAATTTCTTTGTTGTAATATTGGTTAACTGTTTGTCCAGGAGGCACCCACTCTTTATGAACAATTCCCTTGGAATCGAAGTAGCACACAAGCATGCATTTCACTTTTCACTTTGACATGCGAGCATTTTGGTCTGGGTGATCCCTTTGAGCACTATTGCGAACTTTGCCGTTTTGTCTCTGAATCGTACTGAAAAAACCAACTTTCATCACCAGTGATAACACGGCTCAACAGTTCTGGATTGATTTCCGTTTGCTCTAACAGATCGGCTGCTACATTTTTCTGTTTCTCGCTGTTGTGGTGTGAGATTTTTGGGGACCATTTTTGCACAAATCTTTCTCATACCAAGCTCTTCAGTTATTATTAGACAAACCGTTTCTCGACTGATGTTCAGTTCTTCTGCAATCATTTTCACGGATAATTTTCGATCAGATCGCATGAGTTCACGCACCCTGGTCAAGTTGACATCCATCTGTGAGGCTGATGGTCGTCCACGCAGTCTTCATCTTCAACATTCGTTTTGTCTTCACATTTTATGCCAACGAAAAACTTGAACTTTTGACATAACCTCCTCTCCAAAAGCCTTCTGAAGCTTACCATAAGTTGCCGTCGCGTTTTCACTCAATTTAACACAAAAAGAAAATGCATACTGTTGCGCAATATTATGCAGGTCCATTTCCGTGACGAGAGACACAAACACGTGTTAACTTATTACAGCACAACTCACGACTGAGCAGTTGCATCAATGTGCCACTTGGACTAGAAGCAGCTTAAGACCAAGGTCAAAGATATTGTACCTACGCAAGCCCGGAGGGTTGCCACATCTTGCAAAGAAAATCAATCTGATCACTTTATTGTCGCACCTCGTATTACCACATTTTATTCTCTTTTGGCTGATATGGAAGGAATTCTATGTACTTCAGGAGTTTGAGTGACTGTCATCTTGATACAAATAGATCGACAGCAATATCCATCTTTTGGATCATCAAAAACCTTTTTGTATAAATACTTCCAACATTTACATTTTGCACAGCATACAAATGTTATAACACCTATGATTAAATATATGTTTAAGTAAGTAACAATGGAATAATTGTATACTTTCTTTTCTCTCTCTAGTTCCAGTTGTTCTTTATCTATGAATTTATCAATATATTCCAATTTCTTGCCTGCAACTCTTAAATTGTCTAGATTAGAACTGATGAGGTTTAGTGGTAAGTCAAATTGTATTTTTGATTCATTAATTTTTGTTTCCATTTCCATACAACAATCTAGACTCATATTCACATTTGGGATTTCGTCCCTTATAGCATAGTTTGACTGAATTACTTTGTCTGCTTGAATATACACATGTGATCCATAACTTTTACAATTTTTCTTAAATGTTAATATACCTATTTCAGTTAATTTAATATATTTTGCAGGATATGGGCTACAGAGAACTGTCATGGCTTCCTCCTTAACGATTACATATAACCCATTCATTAGTACTTAAACCAGTCCATAAACTTCTTTCTAATGAAATCATTTTCTTGGCACAATTAGTTAGTGTATCACAGTCTTGTAACAATTTTACCTCACAACCTTCTTGATTGTACATGGAAATTAATCCAAACGTTTGCTTACATATCTTTCTTTGTGCGTGTACATTTTTGCAATTTAGTTCATCCCACGATAACTTACAATGTAGTTTTGTAGAGCTATATACTAGTAAGTATTCCTTTTCTGTTTGTATATACACATATTGATCTACACCTGAAGTTAATTTAATTGGTACTGGTAACATTTTGTACAGATTAAAATCTTTGTTTTCAATAAGTGGTATACTAATAACATATCCCAATATGTCATTAGTTACGAATACATCGAGATCCATAATTTTCAATAATACACTCCTGGAAATGGAAAAAAGAACACATTGACACCGGTGTGTCAGACCCACCATACTTGCTCCGGACACTGCGAGAGGGCTGTACAAGCAATGATCACACGCACGGCACAGCGGACACACCAGGAACCGCGGTGTTGGCCGTCGAATGGCGCTAGCTGCGCAGCATTTGTGCACCGCCGCCGTCAGTGTCAGCCAGTTTGCCGTGGCATACGGAGCTCCATCGCAGTCTTTAACACTGGTAGCATGCCGCGACAGCGTGGACGTGAACCGTATGTGTAGTTGACGGACTTTGAGCGAGGGCGTATAGTGGGCATGCGGGAGGCCGGGTGGACGTACCGCCGAATTGCTCAACACGTGGGGCGTGAGGTCTCCACAGTACATCGATGTTGTCGCCAGTGGTCGGCGGAAGGTGCACGTGCCCGTCGACCTGGGACCGGACCGCAGCGACGCACGGATGCACGCCAAGACCGTAGGATCCTACGCAGTGCCTTAGGGGACCGCACCGCCACTTCCCAGCAAATTAGGGACACTGTTGCTCCTGGGGTATCGGCGAGGACCATTCGCAACCGTCTCCATGAAGCTGGGCTACGGTCCCGCACGCCGTTAGGCCGTCTTCCGCTCACGCCCCAACATCGTGCAGCCCGCCTCCAGTGGTGTCGCGACAGGCGTGAATGGAGGGACGAATGGAGACGTGTCGTCTTCAGCGATGAGAGTCGCTTCTGCCTTGGTGCCAATGATGGTCGTATGCGTGTTTGGCGCCGTACAGGTGAGCGCCACAATCAGGACTGCATACGACCGAGGCACACAGGGCCAACACCCGGCATCATGGTGTGGGGAGCGATCTCCTACACTGGCCGTACACCACTGGTGATCGTCGAGGGGACACTGAATAGTGCACGGTACATCCAAACCGTCATCGAACCCATCGTTCTACCATTCCTAGACCGGCAAGGGAACTTGCTGTTCCAACAGGACAATGCACGTCCGCATGTATCCCGTGCCACCCAACGTGCTCTAGAAGGTGTAAGTCAGCTACCCTGGCCAGCAAGATCTCCGGATCTGTCCCCCATTGAGCATGTTTGGGACTGGATGAAGCGTCGTCTCACGCGGTCTGCACGTCCAGCACGAACGCTGGTCCAACTGAGGCGCCAGGAGGAAATGGCATGGCAAGCCGTTCCACAGGACTACATCCAGCATCTCTACGATCGTCTCCATGGGCGGATAGCAGCCTGCATTGCTGCGAAAGGTGGATATACACTGTACTAGTGCCGACATTGTGCATGCTCTGTTGCCTGTGTCTATGTGTCTGTGGTTCTGTCAGTGTGATCATGTGATGTATCTGACCCCAGGAATGTGTCAATAAAGTTTCCCCTTCCTGGGACAATGAATTCACGGTGTTCTTATTTCAATTTCCAGGAGTGTATATATCCATATTTTTCCATTAAGGGGATCGGGAATTCGACTTTTCTTAAGTCATTTTGGATTTCAATCAGATACATGACAATCTGTACTGGATTAACATTATGAGCTGCAAGAATACCCTTTTGCACATAAATTATTGCATTATTAATCCTTCATATTCCCTACTTATTTCAGTACATACCATTTGTAATTCTAAGAGTTGTTCATTGAGTCTCATGAATGCAGCCATTTTCTTGAGGCCATTATCTGTGGTCCTCAGAGAATATTTAATAACATTTTCTAACTTATTGATTCAGTTTTTGAGCAATTGTTCATTGGTTGCGATTGTATCTACTGTTTTATTCAAGCCTGACAATGTGGCTCTGACTACTGCTACTTGCACTTTATATAATTTTAAGAATTGTTCAGATCTCGATTCCATATCATCGACGTGCGTTTTATAATATGCAGCATCTGCCTCGTCTAAGATTCCAAATAAAATTTTACCTATTTCCCCTACAAAATTTAGAAATTCTCTCTTTTATCTTCTCACTGGTCTGGTTAATTGATTTATGAGGGACTTTGTTTCTTTCAATTGCTGTATACGGTGCGTAAACCTGTTAGTCAACATATTACACTCTACTTGACTGATGTTTAACTCTTCCAATATCTCTTTGCACTGCTGTATCATTGTTAATCTTACTTTTTCTTCGGGGTGAAATTTGTCATCCAACATTTTCAAATTTACATACGTTATCAATTTCCATGTTGTACTCGTAATTTTAACCTCACCTTCGTGATGGAAATATATACTCTTATCTGATTAATCTTCTCAGGTCCATCCGTATTTCCTTGCCCGTGGCAACTGTAAATCAATCATTCATTGATGATAATTAGAATCCACGTCATTAGGATTGCTGCCATCCTGATGGGTCTGTAATAGAAATCTTGATGTTACCATCTAGATTTTTTAATAATATGGTTGAAATCTATTTGCATGTACTTTCAATTCCTGTCGTCTTTTCGTCTTTATGATTACATTTCGCAGTTCAACTTTCACTCTCTCTTATGGGCCTCTGAACTGAGAATCTAACTTTTTTGATCTCCCACGACGTATTGTTTCGTCATGCAAGAGTACTCTGTCGCCTATTGAAAAGCTCTCTGATGCTCTGTTTTGTCATAAAGCACCTTGCTTATCTCTTTGACCTCTCTTATTTTTTCTCTTGCTACTCGATGCGCCTCTTGCTTCGTAGCTTTGAATTTGTATACATAGTCGTCGTAATCATATCCTATTGTGGCTGTTTCCTTTTGCAATATTCCTGGTAGGTTCACTGTTTTTCCGAACATTAATTCAAACGGAGTATACCCTGTACTGCTATGTGGTGTCGTTTTAAATACAAAACAACTATACGGTATACACATGTCCCAATCACTATGGTTTTCCTTGGTGAAGTGCCTTCAATACTCTACTACAGTCCTATGCGCTCGTTCCAACGCCCCATTTGTCAGCAGATGAAATGCGGTCGTTTGTATCTTCTTTGTTATTAATAATTAGCATACTCTCTTGAACACTTGATTTAGAAAATTTGATCCTTGATCTGTCAATAATACTAAAGGAATACCGCTTCAGTCTGGAACCGCGCGACCGCTACGGTCGCAGGTTCGAATCCTGTCTCTGGCATGGATGTGTGTGATGTCCTTAGGTTAGTTAGGTTTAATAAGTTCTAAGTTCTACGGGACTGATGACCTCAGATGTTAAGTCCCATAGTGCTCAGAGCCATTTGAACCATTTTTAAAGGAATACCAAGCTTCAAAATAACTTCTTCTATGAACTTCTCGGCTATTGTGTCCGCATCTTGTCTTTCTGTGGGAATTGCTACTGTAAACTTGCTTAAACGGTTCTGAAACTTCAAAATATATCCGTCTCTTCCGTGGTTATGTCTAATGGACCAATTACATCCATATAAGATTTATCAAACACAGTTTCTGCCGTGTCCATAATAACTAAAGGCATTTTTGTTTTTCCCTGCGTAAATTTATTCCGTTGGCATTATTTATCACATGTTCTAATATACCCTTCAACATCTTTTATCATTTCTTTCCATGAACCATATCTGTATAATCCTATGTTGATACTAGTATACGGTTGCTGGACAAAATTTGTGCTTTGTAGAAGAAAAAGGGCTGATTAGATGAAGAAACGTGTGTTTTATGTGCACTAAACTTTTTCGCTTACATTTTAATTTTCAGATTCAAGCATTCTGGGATTTTATTAATAACTAAGGATAACTATAAGAATCGTATTGCAAATAGGCATGAGAAGAAACTGTCTAATCTTAAGAGCATTTTACCTGTAAAAAACTAGATGCCAGTTGTTTTCAAAGGTCTCAGCATAAATTTTTAAACAGAATTCTGAATAAGACTGAAATATGTTTTACACCATAAGAAACGTGCAGTTAAAACTTATTGTCAATACGATTGTGATAAGAAATTGATTAAAATATTTATGTCAAGCTAAAAGAAAACAATGCCCTTGCAACGAAGTCTGACAAAGGAAATGCTGTAATCGTTGCTGCTCAGAACGAGTACTTGTCTAAAACATCACAATTTTTTGAGGAGAACAATGTTTCGGACTTAGTTGAGCATCCGATCCCTAAGATACAAAAAGAAATTAGGCTTACCGTTAACAGCGCTACGCATTTGCTTAAACAGTTTCATAAAAAACACCGTATTAATATGAATCCACAGGCCGCAAAATTGCATTCCCCGTTTGAAGTACATAAAAGGCAACATCCGATATGAACAGTGCGTATCATGAGTTAGAAAGGTTTCTCCAAGAAAAATAAAAAAAAATTGTTTTTCGAAATAATTATTTTGATGCTACTTGTCCAAATCCAATTAGTAAAATCATAGATCTGCAGTGTAACCAAGACAGCAAAATATTTTCATTAGATATTACTAACCTGTATAGCAATGTACCTGTTCAAACAACCATTGACATCATTGAAAAAACCTACGTACCTTTAAAAAACAAATCACTGACCTAATTACTTTCCTAAGAATGGTAGTAAAATACAACTATTTTGTTGTCAATGGCAAAATACATTGAAGAAAGCAGAATGAGATTTTCACTCTGCAGCGGAGTGTGCGCTGATATGAAACTTCCTGGCAGATTAGAACTGTGTACCGGACCGGACACTGAAGAGCCAAAGAAACTGGTTCAGCTGCGCGAGCACACAGAAGTGCCCCAGCACGACGCGGCATGGAATTGACTGAAGTCTGAAGTAGTGCTGGAGGGAACTGATAACATGAATCCTGCAGGGCCGTCCATAAATCCGTAAGAGTACGAACGGATGGAGATCTCTTCTGAACAGCACGTTGCAAGACATCCCAGATATGCTCAATGATGTTCATGTCTGGGGAGTTTGGTGGCCAGCGGAAGTATTTAAAGTCTGAAGAGTGTTCCTGGAGCAACTCTGTAGCAATTCTTGACGTGTGGGGTGTCGCACTAACCTGCTTCAATTGGCCAAGTCCGTCGGAATGTGCAATGGACGCAGGTGGTCAGACAGGATGCTTAAGTACGTTTCACCTGTCAGAGTCGTATCTAGACGTATCAGGGGTCTCATATCACTCCAACTCTACACGCCCCACCCCATTAAAGAGCCCCCACCAGCTTGAACAGTCTACATCTACATCCACATCAACATTTATACTCCGCAAGCCACCCAACGGTGTGTGGCGGAGGGCACTTTACGTGTCACTGTCATTACCTCCCTTTCCTGTTCCAGTCACGTATGGTTCGCGGGAAGAACGACTGTCTGAAAGCCTCCGTGCGCGCTCTAATCTCTCTAATTTTACATTCGTGATCTCCTCGGGAGGTATAAGTAGGGGGAAGCAATATATTCGATACCTCATCCAGAAACGCACCCTCTCGAAACCTGGCGAGCAATCTACACCGCGATGCAGAGCGCCTCTCTTGCAGAGTCTGCCACTTGAGTTTGTTTAACATCTCCGTAACGCTATCACGGTTACCAAATAACCCTGTGACGGAACGCGCCGCTCTTCTTTGGATCTTCTCTATCTCCTCCGTCAACCCGATTTGGTACGGATCCCACACTGATGCGCAATACTCAAGTATATGTCGAACGAGTGTTTTGTAAGCCACCTCCTTTGTTGATGGACTACATTCTCTAAGGACTCAACCAATGAATCTCAACCTGGTACCCGCCTTACCAACAATTAATTTTATATGATCATTCCACTTCAAATCGTTTCGCACGCATACTCCCAGATATTTTACAGAAGTAACTGCTACCAGTGTTCTGCTATCATATAATCATACAATAAAGGATCCTTCTTTCTATGTATTCGCAATACATTACATTTGTCTATGTTAAGGGTCAGTTGCCACTCCCTGCACCAAGTGACTATCCGCTGCAGATCTTCCCGCATTTCGCTACAAATTTCTAATGCTGCAACTTCTCTGTATATTACAGCATCATCCGCGAAAAGCCGCATGGAACTTCCGACACTATCTACTAGGTCATTTATCTATATTGTGAAAAGCAATGGTCCCACAACACTCCATTGTGGCACGCCAGAGGTTACTTTAACGTCTGTAGACGTCTCTGCTGACATGCAGGGTCAGCGGATTCATGAGGTTGTCTCCATACCCGTACACGTCCATCCACTCGATACAATTTTAAACAAGACTCATCCGACCAGGAAACACGTTTCGAGTCCAATGTCGGTGTTGACGGGCCCAGGCGAGGCGTAAAGCTTTGTCTCGTGCATTCATCAAGAGAATACGAAAGCCCATATCGATGATGTTTCTTTGAATGTTTCGCACGCTGACCCTTGTTGATGGCCCAGCATTGAAATCTGCAGAAATTTGCGGAAGGGTTGCACTTCTGTCACGTTGAACGATTCTCTTCAGTCGTCGTTGGTCATGTTCTTGCAGGATCTTTTTCCAGCAGCAGTGATGTCGGAGATTTGATGTTTTAGCGGATTCCTGATATTCACGGTTCACTCGCGAAATGGTCGTACGGGAAAATCCCCACTACATCGCTACCTCGGAGACGCTGTGTCACATCACTCGTGCGCCGACTATAGCACAACGTATAAATTCACTTAAATCTTAATAACCAGCCATTGTGGCAGCAGTAACCGATCTAAAAAGTTCACCAGACACTTGTTGTCTTATATAGGCGTTGCCGACCGCAGCGCCGTATTCTGCCTGTTTACGTATATCTGCATTTGAATGCGCATGCTTATACCAGTTTCTTTGGCGCTTCAGTGTATACCATCATCTTGACGATCTAGCAGTTGGTAAGCAATTCAGCATTTGTTTGAAAATTTTTAAATAGCCTTCATGAGAAAATCAGCTTCACTTACAAAATAACTACCATCAGCTTATTACTTGTACCTCAGTATTGCTATTGCCAATGACAAACTTCCTTTCGGTATTTCTCGCAAAGCAAATAATACAGATCAAATTGTTTCCGGAAGTTTAGTTGATCCTCGTTCCCATAAGAAAGCATTTTTCCAATCAGCCATTCATCGTACAGTTTCTGTACCTCTGTCACCTGACAAGTTAGAAATAATGCAAAAGCTGCAACTGAGTATCCCTTGGAAGGTAAGTGTATTTGTTTACTGTAAAATGGTTTCACGTGATCATATGTTTAGTTTCACGCATAAAATAATTATGCAGCGAACATTATCCCTTATTTACTGTGTAGATTCAATATTTTCTGTTATAACCAAAAAAACAGCGTCCTAAATCAGCACAAGTGTTCGGAATTTTGAATCAACAGTTCCTCAATGTCTTGAAGACAAAGCTAATTTTGATCAGGCGGATGACAGTAATTGAGGCATTGATGGTTCCTAGGATAATGAATCCCTGTCTTCTAGAATTCCAAGTGAAGACAGACTTACACAAGTGCTGATTCCTTTATTCGTCGTGGTGACACTCAGTGGAGTAACCCACCGCCACCATGCAGCATAATTCGAGTACACCATATCATTAAAAGTCGGCATGAACCAGGAACAGACATTGTAACCTTCACTCTAAGAAAGCAAGGGACTATTTCATCTTGCTAAGCTTATTAGAGGATCGAAGAGTGTACTAATATAAAAGATGGGTGCACTGTTAGTATCAAAAAAAGACTGGAATACCCGAGGTAATGATTCCTTTTGTGGACTCTGATCATGGAAGACAAGCCATTGTTGCTTCTAGTACAGTAAAGGGGTTAACAAACGCGTTGGGGGACACCTTAACAAATATTGTAGTGGACAGTTTTTCCACAAGTGTTCTCTTACTTGAACAATTGTTGTAGGAATCAACTACATCAGTGGGAACTTTGAGACAAAGCAGCAAGGGAACTCCACCAGAAGTTAAGACTTCCAAGGCAAGATCATTATTTTGCTCATAATATAGTTCTGAAGTCAGGTAACGTGGTCAAAAGCAACAGAAGTTCATACAGCCCAGTTCACCGGACCACAGTGCCGCAGTACATGAATGACGTGAAACGAAGCCAGATATGGTTTTATTTAATAATAATAGTAAATCAGGAGTTAATGGCAAAATGAAGTCAAGGACAAATATAGTGAATTTAGCAACCATAATTACTCTGTCTTTATTTTCACAGTACCATCCCTACTACTAGGAAGACAAATCTTATAAAAGGACATCTCTCCTCAAGTAATTAGGACAAGAAATGCTATGTCCTTGTACAAAGAAGAGAGTCAGTAACTCACCTGTAAAAAATAATGTTCTACAGTCGTGGCACGTTGTGGAGGTATTTGCTAACATCCGAAGAAATTGGCTCTGAGCACTATGGGACTTAACTGCTCAGGTCATCAGTCCCCTAGAACTTAGAACTAATTAAACCTAACTAACCTAAGGACATCACATACATCCATGCCCAAGGCAGGATTCGAACCTGTGACCGTAGAACATCCGAAGATTGCAGAATATGCAAGATCATCGTGAAGAAGATGTTTCCTATGCCCTCATAACTTCTACTGAAAAACTGCTCAAAGGTGCAGAAAACTCACATAAAATATTTGAAAAACATAGGGTAATCATATAAAAAGTGGATATTTTTCATTAAACGAACTTCTGGTGTAAATCCAGTAAAATTTAAAGTTCGATGTTTAATCTCACAAAAAGTATAACATGATTTATAGTATTGTATTTTATTGTACCAAAATGAAGCACACAGTATCACAATAAATACTTCGTTCTCATTCTGTGTCACCAAACTCATCACAGTTTGATAATACTGTGTTAGTAAATAGCTTTTCGTTTTTGTTTCGAGATGGGGTCTTATAGACCCCTCTCATGCATCCACGGGTTAATGTCTGAAATTGACTTTTAGTTTCTGCATTTCATGTCCAAGTTATCTTCTTCTCGGTTAGTCCACACAGATGAGGCATCAGTAATGTTCCGAATATTCTTTTATGCTGTTTCTTTGTTGTGGCTGTCAGAAATTGTATTATTTCAGTCTGGGGTGGATCCGGCTAAATTTCTTCTCTGGTAATGACGTGCCCCGGAAACTTAATGTGCCTGGCTCCAAAACAAGATTTTTCAATATTCACAATGATCCCATGACTGCGAAGAGAGTAGAGCACTGTATTTGAAATTTGGTTGGGCTCCTCCCAAGAGCTTTCTGCTATTAAAGATCATCTACATATCTCGTCACGTGGTGTCATAGAGACTCGTCAAGGATACTATCTAAACACTGATAAATGCTGTGGAGGAAATATTTAGTCCAAACGGGGGCTGTTTGAATTGATTAAAAAAAAGTTCTGTAGCAGTTATCCTTGGTCTTCAGGCCTTCAGTTTCTGGTGCAATTATAGTACTGATTTAGTGCGTGTGGAGTTCTAAAAGAAATGTTCCTTACATTTCCGGGACCACATGTAATGCGCTACTGTAATGATACCACAGGTTCAGTTACCCAGTCGTCAAGCATTTTCCTTATTTCCTGGAACACCAATACTGAAATAGTATAAGATAAAACAAAAAAGTCCTTAAGCTTCCTTATTTTAAACTTGTGCTATAAATTCTTGACTGCATCAAGCTCTGGTGAAAATACTGCCGCATTGTCCTTTGAGATGTATCAACACCTCTCTCACACAGAAATCGAAGTCTTGTACTGCTTGCAAGTTTTCTTGAATCCTTCGTTGAATCTCTTCTCTTGCTCAAAACTCATCTCTCGAAATATTTTCCCCTTGATGCTCATACAAATCTTTCTGCTGTCCCCATGTCCTTCATTGTCTAAACATGCTGTAAGCAACTCCCTGGTGTCTGCGCATGAGTTGCTTGTTCTTCAAAGCGAAGGTACACAGATGTCTCCTTCTGCGTAATTACTTCATCACAGTCCAGGATGCATAACTGCCTGACTGTTGTGAAATCCATATCTACAGAATGAAATTTTTACTCTGCAGCAGAGTGTGCGCTGATATGAAACAGTTGCTGGTGCTTGGGTATCTCAGTTGATAGGGCACTCGCCTGCGAAAGGTAAGGGCCCGGAGTTCGAGAGTCGGTCCGGCACACAGTTTTAATCTGGCAGGAAGTTTCAAAGTCATACCTATTACCAGGTTTATCACCAGCTTCAGAGCTATGAGGAAATTAGCTCCTAGTTTGTGCCCTTGTAAAATCATTCGAGCAGCACCTGTTGGTTCACCTTCTCCAACATGGCTCGTATTACCTTCATCTTTTCAATCGTAGTACCAGCTAACGGTTGTTTTCAGCGCACCTCTGGAATGCTGTATCCTAGAAGGCGACCACGTGACAGCCGCTATCCAGAATGACTCTCGGCTGGGTCTGCCCCATCATAGCTGTACTTACAAGGTGCAAATCTAGCGTGCTGATATCCTTCCTTTCTTCTTGTAACGTTTCCCCTACATTCTCAAGCTCTATCAAATTCATTTTGCGGATTCTCAGGTCCTTCAGAGACTTCTCTGCCGCCAATCCTTTGCCTAGCAGATTTCATAGCAATGAAGCACCTCGTGCATTCCTGTTTGTCGTTGGATTTGGTGTTCTATAATTTCAGCTTAATGTCTGGTTCCTTCTGGCTCATGCAAATTTTGCCTCAATCACTGTACATTATTAGGCTATTTTTGATTCCAGTTCCACTGTTTGGCTGGTATGGGACAAAGTGCCCTACTCTGTGCAGTCAAAACCGACTGTTTCTGTGGTAGTTGTAGGGGTGCTGCAGCACGACATAAATATTCTCTGTATCCCATGGCGTTTCTTGAGCATTATGTTTTCCAGGTGCAAATTCTAATTCTTGAATTAGACTTTTGAATGCTTCTGTATCTTCTGTACAAAGTCCTGCAACGAAGTGCTTATAGTTCGCTAGTAATTTTACGATGCAATATCACATAATTTCTGATGGACTACATGATGCATCAAGAAATTAATTTTTCTTAAGCGTCACCTCAAAGAATTTGACTGGGCTATAGAAACCTGATCCTTCAAAAATCCTTCCCATAATGATTTCATTCTGGGTCCTCTCTTGCATCGCCCTTGGGCAGTAGTTTGCCAGAAATGCCTCCTCGATTCTCTACACAACGTGCATCCTAACACTACAGGCCTCATTCTTATTCTGATTCCCCTCCTGCACAACCACACAGAAATTATAGTTTGTGTTTTGATGGCTACAAGGGTGGTAAAGACTGGTCAAATTGTTCAATCCACACGTTGGCATCTTATGTGTTACCCTCTGAAGGCTTGAAATTTTCGTACCATGAGAAAATGTTTGCAGTCGAGAGACTCCTCCTCTTGCACTCTTGCTCTGGTCTCTGTTGGTGAATTAACCCGTGAATTAACATTTACAGTCTCGCGGACATGACTTCTGACAAGTGGTGCACAGTTAGGTTCACCATTTGCATCTTTCTGCTATCCCAATACTTGTTCTACATTTGCGTTAAAGGCTCCACAATCTGTAGCCAGATCAGCACTCTTCATCTGTTGGCTACGGTTCAATTTCTTCTGACCACGCCTGACAGCAGGAAGTAATTGTATCTCTGCAGTTTCCGCTGTTGGTACCACACATGTTCCAACTCATACTTTGTGTACGTTTCTCACTTCTTGTTCTATAGTTCCGCAACTATTAACCTACAGAGTTCTGCATAATCGAGTTTGTATTTCATCCGGTAAATGACTATTCGCCTCTTCTACTCCACTCGTGCCCTTCTACACACTTTCAACAAGGTTTGCTTGCTCGCCGTGACGACATTCTACTTCGCGAAAACTTTGCTGTAAGATCAGAATCGCTCCAGTAGAGACCCAGTCTCCACAAACTGTCCTTCTAAATAGCCAACATCTGCTAAAATCTCTGCACATTTTACGCCCTCTGACTCTTTACTCATTTTATCCAGCATTTTCTTACTCTCAATTTTATCTTGGCTAACTCTTGCAATAGCTTCAAGCGATATATCAAATTGATCTTGCTATCCAACTGGATTGCCTGATGACGTGCTGGACAGGCCCAGTTGAGCAGCACTAGGTGTGGCAAGTTCTGACCTAATGGTGTCTTTCACGCTAAAAGATCCAGCATTCATGTGGGGGGCTTGTAACCTCCCCCTCACTTATCGACCTTAATGACAGTGAAAAATTAAACTGCGTGTACCTAATGGAAATTTGGGAAAAGCAATCGTCACTGAAGTTAATTTGTCGGTAAATAGGGAGGAAAGGGTTACATCTAAATGAAGGGAAAATGCTAATGAAACTGGTGGAAATTAATTTTGAAAAGGGGTAAAGTTAATAAGAAAGGTAAAGGTGCGGCCGTTACGTTAACATTTAACTAGCGGTAATTAGATATTTGAGATTTGAGGGAAATTACGGTCGCCAGTCCTAAGGACAATTACTATAGTAACTGAAAAAGAAAGGTTATTACACATATAATTAGCACTAGAAGCGTGGCAACTGAAGGTTGACACGTGTAGTGTGAAAACTGAAAGTTTGTCAGAAGTAATAAATTTCGCTACACTCTGACTTAATTTAGCAAAAGAATTAATAAAACCGGAAAATCGAAAGTTAATTTAGTGACTGAAGTTAATAGTGAGCTTTCTTTCTGAAGCACATCGAAATTCAGTAAAATACGGTTAGTCTTGGACTACCTCAACAATCATTTCAAAAGCTACTTGAATCTATGCAATTTAGAAATAAGAGATTTAACTTTGAACTTGAATTAAATGATTCTGAACAATTAACAATAGTAAAATTTAGTACGTACCAAGCTGAGCTGCAGTCACAGGTAAGCTAAAATACGGTAACAAAACTCGCACTCTTAATTTGTGCTTGTGTAATCTAAATACTGTAGCCAGCTATGAATACCTTAACTGAACTTTGAAATTAAAGCAGTGAAATCGAATGATGCTGGCGTTTGAATTTCAACGACACTCGGGTTCATTCCGGAAAAGGAAGGGACCCTGCTTGGTAATGCAATTGGGACAATAAGCAACAAACGTTCATGCTAAGTTGCTGTAATTTTGTGATGTAACAATTTTAAAAGTTTGAAAAGCTGAGGTCTGCCATACAGTTCTAAAACTTTACGTGCTTCCAGTCTTCCTTGTTTGTTGATTGAAGGTTTGAAGCCGTCGATCGAGGAGGTGGCGACAGTCACTCATTGTCGGCCGCCGCTGTTGCAGAAGCTGGATGTTGGCACGCCTTCTTCTCGCCACGGTCACCAGACGAAACGGGCTCTTGATGTGCGCCAGCTAATGCTTCCCGTCCGCGACACCATGTATGAAACTATCATCGCAAGTCGAGCGCAATTACATGCTGCCAAACCCCGAAAGCGCGGCAACTCGAGGGAGCTTCACACAACACACCTGCTCCACTGCACCACCCCAGCCAGACTCCCCCTCTGCCCGCGCTCCACGCGACAGAGTTAACACTACCAAAGATCCTAAACACTTTGGTTCTCCACGCGACCTATCGATGTATTCGTTCGATAGCATAGTTTTCCCTAGGCCAGACCATCGTATAGATACAAATAATATTCACAAAAGAAACAACATAAATGCATATATATATATATATATATATATATATATATATATATACAGACAGTAAAAAAATTACAATATATAAAGAGACAGAAATGTCATCTCTTCAGGTGACAAAATAAGGAAAAAAAATTGCAGTGCAATAGATGGAAATAGGAGAATATGCATTTCCGGCGTTAATGGCATCACTACGTTTTCACTCACGCAATCCTCGCATCTTTCTTTCTAGACTCTTGCACTATTGCCACTCCAAAAGCACCCACTCACTCGCTCACATATGCTTCCACTGTAGCGCCATTTCCTTGCTCTCCTGCTACGATAGTCTCCTCTCTTCCTTGTTCTCTCTTTATCCTGGTTTGACTCCTTTTGCACTCATTTATTAAACTGAAAAGAGTTATTGTTGAAACCTTGTCAGTTAACACAAACTCGTGACCGTATTTTTCCACTGTTCACAGGTACAACCCCGCCAAAATTTGCAGTGCCAGTCGCAATGCCTATTGACAACGTCCAAGTGGAATTGAATCCACAATATACATTACAGAAACCGAAAGAAAGAAAACACGAGTTAGTCACATGTGCCAGACACTCAAGCTAAGTTTTTCCGACTGAATCTTAATCATTGACACTAAATTTAATTTCAAACGCGGTTAAGAACCATCCCGAGAGCAAAAAATTCTAACTGGCTATGAAACAACTATCATTAATTACGAAATCCTGGCATGGGAACTATTTATGCCACTCCTCTACCGGGAGTTTTAAATCGAATGCTGTCAGGATAAAGTTATTCATTCGAAGTGCCAACTAATTTACGGACGTGAGCCTTCCGGCTGCTGTAAGGATTTGTATCAGCTGGGCTATTGTGAGGCAGATCGCTCCACAAAGAACTCGGATATTGAGTTAAGAACTG